>NC_133798.1:40108002-40188002 GCF_043250625.1 Sebastes fasciatus
ACAACAACCATCACTTCAGGAGTTATTGAGCGGTGAGTTTGAGTTTACATCAGAGAACTCAGGTACCGTTCTGACCGTATTGATGATTTGAGTCTCTGGAGGAGCAGAAAGTTGTTATTTAACCTAAAGTCTGTTGAAGTTCCTGTTTTAACTTCTTGTTGGGTTGTTTCATACACAATAACGAACTTCTACTACCAGCTGAGCTTCCAGGCCTTCAACGTTACCACAGAACATGTTCAATGATGACCCCTTAAGCCCCGCTCCTCTGGTCCTCTGGTCCTCTGGTCCTCTGGTCCTCTGGTCCTCTGCTCCTCTGGTCCTCTGGTCCTCTGGTCCTCCTCTGGTCCTCTGCTCCTCTGCTCCTCTGGTCCTCCTCTGGTCCTCTGGTCCTCTGGTCCTCTGGTCCTCTGCTCCTCTGGTCCTCTGGTCCTCTGCTCCTCTGCTCCTCTGGTCCTCTGCTCCTCTGGTCCTCCTCTGGTCCTCCTCTGGTCCTCTGGTCCTCTGGTCCTCTGGTCCTCTGGTCCTCTGCTCCTCTGGTCCTCTGGTCCTCTGCTCCTCTGGTCCTCTGGTCCTCTGCTCCTCTGCTCCTCTGGTCCTCTGCTCCTCTGGTCCTCCTCTGGTCCTCCTCTGGTCCTCTGGTCCTCTGGTCCTCTGCTCCTCTGGTCCTCTGGTCCTCTGGTCCTCTGGTCCTCTGGTCCTCTGGTCCTCTGCTCCTCTGGTCCTCTGGTCCTCTGGTCCTCTGGTCCTCTGGTCCTCTGGTCCTCTGGTCCTCTGGTCCTCTGGTCCTCTGCTCCTCTGCTCCTCTGCTCCTCTGGTCCTCTGGTCCTCTGGTCCTCTGCTCCTCTGGTCCTCTGGTCCTCCTCTGGTCCTCTGCTCCTCTGGTCCTCTGGTCCTCTGGTCCTCTGGTCCTCTGGTCCTCTGGTCCTCTGGTCCTCTGGTCCTCTGGTCCTCTGCTCCTCTGCTCCTCTGCTCCTCTGGTCCTCTGGTCCTCTGGTCCTCTGCTCCTCTGGTCCTCTGGTCCTCCTCTGGTCCTCTGCTCCTCTGGTCCTCTGGTCCTCTGGTCCTCCTCTGGTCCTCTGGTCCTCTGCTCCTCTGCCTGCCTTCACACACCGTGCTCCTTCTCTCTCGCTCCACCTCTCACGTGCATGCTGCTCACTCCACACTGCAGAAGAGTTAGTTTAGCTCTGAGAATATCTAGTGAATGTTCAGTGGACGTTTGTGCAGAAATAACTGCTGCAGCTCCTCCAGACCAACAGAGGTTTCCCGTGTCTTGTGAAGTGACGGGGCTCCGCAGAGAGAAACGTTATCGTCTCCCCCGTTCCCTCCGGCCGTGGTCGGGAGGCCGAGGCGGGAAAAGCCAACACTAGGATCAGCATTGATTCATGGAGAGACCTTGGTCTGGTCAGCTAACATTACTGCCAAGCAGCTGAGATATAGAGTGATATTGTGCTTTTAGCTGACGTGTGTCTCCTCACTGTGTTGAGTGATGCTCCTTCATGTCTATGTAGAGCGAGCACAAGCGCCAGCAACAGGACGCTGACTTTAGTTGACTTAACGGACACAGGTGAAGCTGTTAACAAGACATTTAGGATTCTTACTAACAGCCCCTTTAAGTATTGCCTGTTTCCTTCTTCTTCTTCTTCGTTTGGTTTAATGGCGACTGTTCTCTTAATACATCCATGATGTGAGTGTTAACTACCGTTGATTGTTTCCATGTCTGTGTATTTTAGATTTCCGTGTCAGTAGCAGAGCTCTGCAGTGATGATGTCCAGTAACGGTGAGGAGCGGAGCGGCTCGGCTCTCAGGTGCTTCGGACAGGTAACGTTAAACACACCAACTCCTTTAACCATAAACTCCTGAGACACTCATTTATTCAGTTTTAAAATCAGTGTGTGAAAAACCAGCCAGCCTTTATTCTAGTTCTTATTGTTAATATGATTGTTCCTGTGTTGTCAGTACACGTACACAGCGGAGGAGCACCAGGCGGTGCACCGAGCTCTGCGACAGAGGCTGGGACCGGAGTACATCAGCAGCAGGATGGCTGGAGGAGGACAGAAGGCCAGTCTTTGTTTATCTCTCTGTGTCTGTCAGCTGGTCATTAGAATCACACCGTTACTGCATTTTCATTGCACTGAAGAACCCCCCCCCCCCCCCCCCCCCCCCAACATAACATGCACGGTACCTGGGATCGTGTGTGTGTGTGTGTGTGTGTGTGTGTGTGTGATATATATTAATAGAATATTGACCTGACAGGTGTTGTTTATGTTGTTTATGTTGTTTGTTCCTCTGTTGATTGTTTGGATCGTGTGATGACAGTCAATACAGTTTTATCTGATCTTATCTTAAGGATAATATTTCCTCGAGGGGAAACTATAAGATATTGTTGCAACCTACTTTCCAGTTTGATAAATCAGTTAATCATAAGACCACCCCCCCTCTCTCATGTCAACTCATGAATGGACTCTTCCAGGTTTGCTATGTTGAAGGGCATCGTGTGATCGGCCTGGCCAACGAGATGTTTGGATACAACGGATGGTCTCACTCCATCTCTCAGCAGAACGTCGGTACGACTCCTCCAGCTTCTCGTCACCAGAGGATGCCGTTAAAGTCGACACAGTCAGACTGACAACACTCTTCTGTTTTACAGACTTCATCGACCACCTCAACGGGAAGTTCTATGTGGGAGTCAGTGCGTTTATCAAAGTGCAGCTGAAGGTCAGATGAAGAACCATTTATGTTACTGTATTGATTTTAATTTCATTTTCTCATGATGGATAACCTGATCAAGATTATCAGATTAGAATTCAACATTATGTATATTTCATGTCGTCCACATGAGTTTGTGTGTAACGTGCACTCTTCCTCCAGGACGGGTCGTTCCATGAGGATGTCGGGTACGGAGTCAGTGAAGGACTGAAGTCTAAAGCTCTGTCGCTGGAGAAGGCCAGAAAGGAAGCTGTCACGGACGGCATGAAGAGAGCACTGAAGTACTGGAATATCAATCTTTCTAAAATATGATATGTTATAAGAAGACTGATGAAAGACTCGCTGACGTTCAACTTCTTTGTTGTTTTTTGGGGTCTTGTTTAGATGCTTCGGTAACGCTCTTGGAAACTGCATCCTGGATAAAGAATACCTCATAGCCATTAACAAGATCCCCAAACAGGTCAGATACAGATCAACCCTTAGCATTTAGTGTCTTTATTCTCATTCAACAATGTTTGGATGCTGAATCTCCTCCTCTACACCAAGCCTCGACCTCCTGTGGACCCGGCCCAGACCAAGCGCTCTGAGGGGGAGCCGTCGGTGGAGAAGGCCCGGATCTCCAGTCTGGTCCGAGAGCAAAAGCTCGTATCTGCGGCGGGTCCTGGCAGGACGCCGCTGGAGCCCAGAGTCCTCAACCAGAACCAGAACTATTCAGACGTTCATACCCCTACAGCTGCCGGCCCCGCTGACAGGAGGAGTGAGAACCTGGACTCCAGGTAACCAGCAGCGGGTCTAGTGGCTGTTTTTAACGACACTTCTTCATCTCTTGTGCTTCACCTCCGATCTGTGACCTCCGTCTCTCCCTCTAAGACCCGTCACGGACTCGGTAGACGTCAGCGGGTCTGAAGTGCACACGGACCCCAAACAGCTGAGAAAGCTCCGGCAGCAGCAGCTTCAAGAGAAGTTCCGGAGAGAGATGGAGACCCGGAAGCTGCAGCAGAAACAGGATTACGCCAAGTCTGAGGACACAGAGGTCGTTATTGGACGAGGATCCAGCGGAGGTAAAGGTTTCCTGTGTCGTCATGAGGGATTTCATTCTGTGTAAAGCAGCGGTCTCCAACTCAAATTACCCAGAAGTGGACGGGTTTGTCTTTACTACAGCTTCAGTACTCAGCAATAAGTTCCTCCCTCGTACCGACAGTAGCGCTGTGAGACTGTTTATCTGACAACAGCTGATTTCTGCTGGCAGACTGAAGAAGAATAGGAAGAAGTCACATTTAATGCCACAAAAAATAAATATCCAACTCTCTTGAAACTGCTAAACTGTTGAAAAGTTGCACAGCCGGCTACATGTGAAGTAAAGAGTTGATTTTTATGCTTTGATTTTGAAGCCTTGCTAGTAAAATGAAAAAAAGACTGAAAAATAAAAACAGGAAAATAATCATTTGCAGACCAGATGTGATGTTGAATTTGAAACGTGCTTTATGACATTGTGTTGGATTTGGCCTCCAGGTTTGAGTGTCTCTTTGTTCTTAACTTTTAGGAGTATGAGTGTTTTTCTAAAGGTGTAATCCATTCCTCCAGGTCATGAAGATGTACCTGCGTGCAGGGACAGCAGCTCAGCTGGACACAGGAAGCCCAGCAGCAGGGACGAGCATCTAGCAGGTGCTGTAAACCAGAGGGCTCAACATACTTTAACACAGTGTGGGGAGGAAACCTGCCTCTCTTCACCTTTTCCCAGCGAGCCTCACTCAGTGAAACTGGTTTGTCTTCTCCTGCAGACGATCCTGAGCTCTGGGATTTCACTCTGGACGGGATCGATGCGCTGGATATCCCTTCAGGCAGCCCGCTCTCCAGAGAACTCCGGCCCGGCACGCCCGGGAATCACCAGATGCAGACGCGAAGTAAGACCCCTCAAAGAGCCCCGGGCAGACCTCCGGACGAGGGCCCTTCGTACAGCCGAGGACAGGACCGGGCTCAGCACAGACCTCAACATCAGTACCAGTATCAGGCCGGACCAGGTGAGGTTTCATGAGACAGATGTTAGTGAGCTGTTGTCTGAATGTTGTGCTCTTCAATCTACTGTTTCCCGGTTCCAGGTGAAGCCGTCAGTCCGTACAGACACGGACAGAACATGAAGAAACGCCGACTGGACACTTGAGAGTTCATGTTGCTTCCTCAACACTTTATAACATTGATTTTACTTTTGTTTTCATATTTATTTAATTTTTGCAATGAGTTGCTGCTATTTGATTTTTGGAGAAATGTTATCCGGTTTTGTAAAAAACAATAAACACAAAACCACAGAAGTCAGTCGGCTGAGTTTTATTTATATTTATTGATAGAAACCAACAAACTCTTAATAAATAGTACAGGTTTTTTTTTTTTAAACTTTGATTGGTGCTTATTTGATCACATATTTAATATTGTAGAGAACTATGTAGGGATTTCACTTTTCAGGGTCTTGGAATCATTTTATTTCAAGAAAAAAAAACATCCCAGAGGAGCAATATTCACAAATTAGTGAAATAAAATATCACAATCTGGTCATAACATGTTAACGATTATTCCAATAAGCATGACAAGTGCTTTAATTGATATTATTTTTATTTGTTTTTACATTTTGTACAATGTGGAAAACAGACACAAAACAGACACTGAATCACAGAGGTCAGTGAGGAGGGATCAGAAAGAAGAGCTGGACAGATGTTACTGCGTGTCAGCAGCCTCAGACGCTTCTGTAGAGGGCTGTGATCATTACTGATAGGAGCAGAGGAGCATGTGGACCTTTAAGAGCTTTGTTGTGACCTTGTGCTGTACAGTAGCCAGTTGTCATGTGTAAGATTAAACACCAGTGAAGCCAGCATGCAGAAATCATACGCCCATAGTTTGATATTGAAGTTGTGCCTGTGATATCGAACAGATCAACGCGTTGTGATCACTCTCAGGAAGGCAAAGAATAAGAATTAACAAAAAGATCTAATATTCCAACATCAAAAACATTGAAGTCGGTAACAACCCTCATCAGCATGCAAGTGTTTCCCTCACCCCTCAGTCCCTTTAAAACTTTAAACGTTGCATATTCTGCATTGCAGTAACTTATTTTTCTCTAGAGAAGTTTAACTATTCATCCAATCTACGAGCAGGCGGAAGAGTCACAATGACAGCATGGCACTCGTGTGAGGTGGGGAGACAGAATTAGAGCCAGCATGACAACTTTTAAACCTTTATACAGCTCGCTCGCTGCCGGAACCAGCGAAACGCTTTAATGGGAAATCCACAAAAACAAATGTCAGCCGAACACATGAGCCAAATATAAAACACACAAAGTGACCTGTAGAGAGAACAGAAACGCTTCCACATCACTCCCTGTGCTCTTCGTTCTGCAGTCCTGTCTGGTGTTTCAGAGCGTCACAGACTCTGAGCTCTCCGTGCAACAGTTCTGGAGCTACCTGTTGTTTAGTTAACTGGGTTTCTGCAGTACGGTCACAGGTTAACTGGTTAACTGGGTTTCTGCAGTACGGTCACAGGTTAACTGGTTAACTGGGTTTCTGCAGTATGGTCACAGGTTAACTGGGTTTCTGCGGTACGGTCACGGCTACACGACTAGACGGATCTGGAACTTGTCATTAGTGAGGATGCAAGGCACTAAAGTGTTCCTCATGTTTACAGGCTAGAGTGCATGTGCATGTAGAGTGGGTCACCACAAGCGTACTCTAGTGACTGAGCATTACGTGAAAGCATTTACCTCACATCAACATATATACAATAGAATAGAAAGGGGGGGGGGGGGGCAGGGCAGTCATAGAGAGAAGAGCTTAATAAACCACGGGATCACTCCTGCGTGGGGAGTAGGATACCAACAACAACAACAACCCTGCAATTGCACTTTTTATATTCCTTTAACTACATGTTGTTTAACAACCTTTAATAATAATTACAGTGAAACAACATCAAGATCTGATGGCTGAATACAGGTCCATAAAGAACATTGGTTTTATTAAATAGAAGCATACAAAAACAGACCACAGAGAGAGAGAACCCCAGACACGTGTGATATGAGAGGTGACGGCTAAATGTTCCGATGTTCTGAGCGGAGAGATTTTATTAATGTGACTTCACCAGCGACCGGTTCGTCTGTGGAAACGACTGGGAGGCGTGGGGGGGGGCGCTGCATCCCCTCAGAGACTAATGCCTTCCACTGATACTACGATGCTAGCGATACTACGATGCTAGCGATACTACGATGCTAGCGATACTACGATGCTAGCGATACTACGATGCTAGCGATACTACGATGCTAGCGATACTACGATGCTAGCGATACTACGGCCATAAAGCAGAGTTTATATGATATGATCAGCAGATGTTGAGCTGCTCACATCAGCACTAAGTGAAGTTGTGTCTATTTTGGGATTCTTATTTCATTCTTGTGTTAAAAAAAAAGTGAAAAAATAAAACAAAAAACACCCATAACCCCCCCCCCCTGTGATTTACAGCAGCATCACCTCTTAAGCTTCACACTGCGAGTGGTGGTCAACACCAGGACAATGCTTTTTTTATGTGGCAGATCCACTGGCTTACATATCAGACGTGAAAAATAAATCTGTATAATAAATCTGTATTAATGGACAACTCAAATCACAAAGTCACCGGACTCACAGGAACATAAATATACTAAACATGGAATCATAACCCAGTGAAGAAGAAATACCTACAGTATGTACACAGTCAATGTTTCGATGTGTTTGGGGATTAAGGCCACAGTTACAGGGGACAGCTCATCTACTCGTTGCCATTATTGCGTTTTACTAACAGGAACCCGCTGGGATGGATTCATCCTGCAGCCCGGTCCGGTACACTCCTCCTAACCTACCAAGTCTTTCTGCTCCCAACTCAACAACTCAACCAGTCACACTCTGTTCATCCACCTGGGACAGACCGACTGTCCCTCTCTGGGACAGACCGACTGTCCCTCTCTGGGACAGACCGACTGTCCCTCTCTGGGACAGACCGACTGTCCCTCTCTGGGACAGACCGACTGTCCCTCTCTGGGACAGACCGACTGTCCCTCTCTGGGACAGACCGACTGTCCCTCTCTGGGACAGACCGACTGTCCCTCTCTGGGACAGACCGACTGTCCCTCTCTTACATCCCTCTCTCTGTACACTCCCTTGCTCTCTGAGACAACTTACTACCATCCCAAGTCACTCAACCAGCTTCATGTTTAGTCGTGTGTGTGTGTGTGTGTGTGTGTGTGTGTGTGTGTGTGTGCGCGCGCGCACACACACACACGTGTGTCTATGTGGTGTCTTGGATCCCAGCTGGGCTCAAAGTCAGAACCAGTAAGGATGTGAACCTGAACCAGAACCCCTCCTACCTCCTACCTCCTCCTCTTCAGAGGACTGACAACATGACAACGTCTGCTCTCTAAAGACATCTTTGGCTGCCGTTGGTTACGCCTTCGGGTCATTACATCACCAGACACAACCGACCGACTCGTCACCGCCGACGGCGGGCTAAGTGTGACACTCTTGTGCTGTGGATGTGTATTGCACTCTCCCTCCAATAAGCCAGGCAGATGTGGTTCTGCCCGAGAGGACTTGAACCACACAGGTCAACTCTACTCAGAGAAAAAAACCACATAATAATAAAAGTTGAACTAAAAATAAAAAGCACATTAATCCAGCCAGCCGACCGGCCGACGGAGCTAGTGGTTCTCGTTCACGACTGTCTGCCCTGTGTGGCCCTCCGTCTCAGCCTGGACCAGGGCTACAACTGGGCTACGTAGGCCTCAGGTTGGGCCCTCCGGGGCTGACTGAACTCTGGGGGGCCGGTGCGGTTCCCATGTGGTAGCCTTGGTGCAGGGACACCGAGGCCGTCGTAGGCGGCTGGTACTGCGTTAGTGGCTGTGCGGGGTTGAGCATGCTGACCTGGCATGTGCCCGTGGGTCCTGCCCACTGAGGAGCGCTGTACGGGGCTGAGGGGTATCCAAACCCCGACGCAACTGGGCCCAGAGAGCCTTTACGAGGCCCCAGAGGGACAGAGGGGTTGGCTGGGTTGGGGAGGTGAGTGGACGTAGTGGACGTGGTGCTGGAAGGCGTGGGAAGGGTTGGGCAGAGGTAGCCTGGAGCAGAGAATTTACGGCCCATGTTGGCTGGAGGGATGATCTGTAAACGGGAACAAAGTGTAAAAGTGTTACTACTGAATCTGACGGATTATTACAGGACATCAACCACAACATTAACATCAGATGAGGCCAGACAGCCACTAGAAGAGAGAAGTCAGTAGAGGGCAGATCTCTGCCAGGTCGTCTCCCTCTCCCCTCCCAAACTAAGAAGAGTTGAATCTCACTCAGCTGTCCTTCTGGCTTCCTTACAGTCAAGATGGCGGCGAAGACAACAGAAACAGTCCTGTCGTGCCTAACATTAGTGGATCATTAACATATCGGATGTGGAATTAATCTGCAGATGCTCCAGTTCAAAATGAGCCACGACAAAGGCCAAAATATGGATATATAATATACCCCAACAGACGGTGTAAGGCTTGTCTTTAGCCAAGTCGATTGCTTGAAATGCCCTTTGCTGCTTGTTGTTGAGCTCTTGCGACCCCGACCGGCCGGTTAAGAGGAGTCAGCAGTCAATGATGCTATTAAACAGTCAACCAACAGCCAAACTGGTGAATTGCCACAACGGTCTTTGAGCATATGGTCATAAATGAGCACAAAAGTATTAGACTGATGGGTCCAGTAGCATGAGAGATTAGCAGAGGACAGACAGGCAGATACACATCCTACCAACTAGGGATGCACTGATACCACTTTATTCAGACCGAGTACAAGTACTTCCATTTGGGTACTCTCCGATACCGAGTACCGATACGAGTACTTCTCTGTGCCTAAAGAGCCTCGTTAACAGCCAGCTGGAGGGTGTGAGCGACACACGGCAGGCTGGGGAGTCCCACATACGAGGCGGTGCGCCGCCACCGGCTCTAGGTCGGCTTGGAAAGGCTCGGGGTGAAAGTGCTTCCCGGAGCCGTGGACAAAGTGTCACCGGGGCGGACTGTCCTCAGTGCGCCTAAAGCGGGGCTCGGCCCACGTAAAAGGCGCCAGAGGTTTGCGGCGATGTCGGCAACCCACCCGACCTGTCTTGAAACACGGACCAAGGAGTCTAACGCACGCGTGAGTCAGAGGGTGCAAGCAAAACCCCGTGGCGCAATGAAAGTGAGGGCCGGCGCGCGCCGGTATCGGTGCCGTTGTATCGGAGCTGTTTTGCGAGTACATGAGCACAGTATCGGACCCGATACTGGTATCGGTATCGGTGCATCCCTAATACCAACGTGCACAAACATGATGAAGATAATGAGAGTTTTCAGAGTAAGTACTGAACGCCTACATCGTGTCCAGTTGGTGCTGGTGCTCCAGTTTTGGGTCCTTTCTTGCACTGGGACAGGCTGATGGCATCCCGGGCCCAGTTATCCACCAGCTGGTGCAGGTCATCGGTGAAGGTGCCCTTGCCCTTCAGGGTGTGAGAGGAAGGAGGAGCGGGTCCAGTCGCCTGGGTCAGAGAAGTAGACTGGTTCTGACAGTAGCCTGAACCATTCGTGGAGCTGGTCCCACCTGATCCTGGTAAACAAGAACAGAGGTGAGAAAATAAATTCAAGGAATCAACGCGAGTATCTCGCTGTGACCACATGAAGAGCGTGCACGTACCCGTGGAGCAACTACTGAGGCTGGGCATGGATGGAGAGGATCTGAGCTGCTTTATGGAGGACCTGTTAACGGCCTGCGAGGCCTCTGCGGCTGTTTCTGAGGGGGAACTTTGCTTCGGAGGAGACTCTGAACCATGCAGACTCTGAGCTGAGGCCGGGGATCCTGAACATACGAACACAAGACACGATGGCGTGTAAACATTTACCCAGGAACGTACCATTTCTACAGCTTCAGCGACTGACTTTAGCACCGGCATCAAAGAGAGAATTCCTTTAGTCTAAAGGACCAGAACCAGTCGGTTCCCTGTCCTTACCTGAGTGCGCGGGGCTGGGCTGTCCACTGCTGCGAGCAGATTTGTGGCTTTTGCTTTTGCTCTTGAGCCTTCGACGACCTCCGGCCATCGCCACGGCAGGGGAGCAGACCGAAGGAGGAGGAGGTTTTCCCATCCGCGTGAACAAGGTCTCTATCTCCTCTTTCTGACGGGTCTGCAGCGTCTGGATCTCCATCATATGTCTGTGAGTGGGAGACGACACACGGTCACGTTAACACATTCTAGTGAGCTGTCAGGTAACACTGAAGGTGGCGGGAAGCAGGATTGTGAACGTGTGACGTACTTTTCTCTGAGACGGCTGATTTCTTTCTGCAGAGCTTCGTCCTCGGTCTCAGAGTCGTCGTCATTGTCACTACTGTAACGGGTGTAAGCGTTATGAGGATCGGACGTTGAGGATGAGGGTCCGTTCTGCATACTGGAACTATGTGTTGGACTGGAGCCGGCTGCTGGAGCTGGAGTCACTGAGGGACATTAAACACAGACGGTGTTAGAGATACAGCAGCTTTACTTAGGGGCATCACATCAGGGCTGGACTGGCTATCTAGCATACCGGCCTTTTCCCCGGTGGGCCGACGTATGTCTTCTTTTTTTGGCCCATAAAACAGGTAAATTGGCCCATTTCTTTTCCTTGATTGACACTGGGCTCACTGGGCTGGCCCAATCGCTCTGTGCCGAGCGGCCACAGTGAGGAGGAGAGGGAGGGAGTGTAGCGTTAAGCAGTCCTGGGCCAGCTGCCTGGCTCAACATGTCATGAAAGATGAGCAGTGCTCTAAGTGGGCCGGTACGCAGTATTTCACTCATTTTACTCCTTATGGCGTACTGTGACTTTTTCATGCGTACCGGAGCTTCTCACAAGCTGCCGGTACTCTCCTCTGCCCTCTCCATATAATCATTAAAGTCACCAGAATTCAGAAAATGAAGTCTCTGAAACTCAAATGTTTCAACACTGTTTAACAGCTTCACTAGATACAACCAAGAGGTTTTGGTGCTTCACTGTAGTTTGTGTTGGAGTCTGAGTCTGAACAGCGGAGACACACGAGAGACCAGGAGACACCGACCAGCAAGGATTTATACGTGGAAGAAGTTACAAACAGTCCCTTTAATCTGATACGTACCTGTGACGGAAAAACGTCCCACTTTAGAGTCAGTGGTTGGCCCAGATGTGGCGTTGGTGCTCGGGGACACTTGGAAGCGCCCGACAGTGGTGGGCTGATGAGCAGGACCAGCAGAGAGAGAGGAGGCTCCATTTACAGTGTCAGTTTCACAAACTCCTTTAGACAGAGAGGACGAGCGGTGGAGGGTATTTTCTGGACTTGAGGGGGAGGAGGAAGAGGAAGAAGAAGAGGAGGAGGAGGAGGTAGAAGACGGCGTGAGGGAAGAAGAGGAAACAACGCTCGAGGGATCTGGAACGCTGTTGGACGCACCGTCAGCAGCAACAGAGACCTGGGAAAGAGAGGAGGGAGAAGGTTTTAATGAACTCGGCACAAAGATTAAAAGGTTTAACTGTTTTAGGACTGAATCAACCAGAGACATTAAAACCTACTTGGAACCGTCCCAGTGTGAAACCTGCTGCTGGAGGCTGGACTCTGTCACCTCCCTGAACAGTCTCTGGGCTCAGAGCTCTCCTCAACTGGGCGTCCAGATTACCCAGAGGCTGCTGGGCCTGTGGAGTCACACAAACAGGATGTAAGGATCAAGACGTACACATGTGCATCTACACCATCCGTTAAAAACCTACAAAAGTAGTAGAGCAGGGAGTATTACGCCCGGGACACACGGGGAACGTCAGGAGCGCGTGACTCGCTGCATGAGTCACGCGTCGGGTGCTCACACCAGCTGCGTTTCTGCTGCTGCTGCTGTCAGCCCTTTCTTTCTACATAGAGTTTGTCTTTTAATGGCCATTTAATTTCATTATACATATCATTTCTATTTATTTTAGACAGAAAGGTTCAGAAACGTGTGGCAATTTGTAAATAATAGTAATAATCCACCATTAAAATCAAAAATAGGCAAGATCTCTATTCTCAAGAAGAGACGCAGCTGAGTCTCAGTCTCACGGGAAAGTGTGGCTGCTCTAACCTGTTAACACAGACGCCGAAATAAAAAACAACAGGTAACGCAGCCGCCATGCGCTGCTGACCTTCCTAGTGTGTCCGGGCTTTACAGAAACATAGTAGATCTCACCTGATTTGGTCCAGGGAATGGGGGTACAGGTTCAGAGGGAGGTGTAGCAGCTTGATCGAAGCCAGTCGGTAAAGTCTGAAACAAAGACAGAATATTATTATATATATTATATAATAAACAGTATTCTGGATGTATTCCTGCATGCTGCAGTTCTCACTAACCTGTGCCCTGGGCTTCAATGGAGGCGTCTGTCCTGCCGGGGTAATACCCTGTCCTGGGGTGGTTGCCTGCACCCCGGAGGTGAGGGGAAGGTTAGATGGGGGCACCAGGGCAGCTCCAGGTGGAGGAGAAGAAGTCCCGGTGGGAGGAGAGGACGTGCCTGTGTTCTGATCCACTGACGCAGAGGTAGAGCTCTGATCTTTAAAGAGGGACCGTAGCTTCTTATCCAGAGCCTGGATATCATCTCTACCAGCGGTCTTGTTCAGGAGCTCTGCCCCCTCTGACTCCACTGGCTGGGCCTGGGCCTGGTTCTGGTTCTGGTTCTGGTTCTGGTTCTGACCGGGTAACGAGGTGGGAGGAGGGGGCTGAGACTGGGAGGCAAGGATGGACGAATTCACAGGCTGAGAGGACGAGACCGCACCATTAAAAGGCTGCTGCTCTGAAGCAGGGACAGTACCGGTACCACTGGATGTACCACTAGCAACAGAAGGGACAGAGACAGAACCGCTGCTCTGCTGAGGCCCAGATACTGCAGGGACGGAGGTCTGCACTGATGGAGGAGAACCGGTGGAGGATGTGGGTGGGATGTTGGCAGCTGGTGGAAGCTGTGAGGGGGCGGCTTCATGGGAGGACTGAGGAGGTGGACTGGGATCGCTGCTGACGGGAGCTGCAGTCTGGGACTGAGTGGTTACAGGCGGGGGGGAAACCCTCCCAGTGGAGGGAGGTGGCGAGGGCGTTGCAGTCGATGCAAGAGGCACGCCAGGAAAAGTAGCGCTAGCAGTGGAAGCTACGGCTTCTGGAGGAACCAGGATGTTGTTAGAGTTTGGGCCGAGTCCCGCCTCTGTGGCCGGGACGGTGCCTGGTTCTGGTTCAGCAGCAGGAGGATCGATGGTGTTGCATCGCTCTACACGAGCCTGCTTCATTTTACTGAAAGCCTGCTGGAGAATCCCAGATGGAGCGGACAGAGAAAGACCCAACGGAACTGGAAACAAGAGGAAAAACAGGAAGTCATTTTCATAAAATGATTTCAGAAACTGACAAAACTGTAAACATCATTTTGAGCATGAACAAAAGCTGATGTGACACAGGAACATAACAGTTGTGTAATACTTGATATCCAGCTAAACCTTTGAGTTTTCATTTTTCATTAAACTTTCTTTTGTGCATTGTTTTAGAAAATATTACTATTAATATTAAAGGTTCAACTTCAGTCAGGTGATGAGGTCATTACACTTACAGCCCCATGAGGATTTATCTATACCCATCATTGTTGTTTTTTAGTTGTTTTAATCATTTATAAATGTTAAAGTTTACGTTCATGCAGTATTAAATGTATTACTATTTAGAATTAAAAACCAAGTTTAATTCCACAGAGAATAAAAACCAACGTTTCTCTCACCTGACTCGTCTCCAAAGGAGGTGTTAGCAGAAGAAGCGCCAAAGAACTGTTCTTTAAGACGAGACTCCGGCACCGGGCTGACTATGAACCGGCGTCCTGCTGAGTGCACCACCTGGGCCGTAGTGCTCGGGGAGATACCTGAGACCAAGGTCAAAAGAAAGGGAAGATGTGAGACGGGAGTTGGACTTCATAAGAATCACTAACTGGACTGGAGGACTGTGTTTCTGTGTGTTCACCTGGCAGCATGGGAATAGACAGCTGAGGCTGCTGTTGGTGATCACTCATCTGTAAAGAGAGAAAACGTTCACGGTTACATTATCAGGTTCAGCAGCTGAGGAGCAGAATGGTCCTTCTGGCCGATAAGGTGATGTAAAGTAAAGAAATACCTGAGGAAAGCCTTCCTTCATGCCATCTCCTTTCTCATCAGCCATTTCTATGACTTCACGGACCTGCTCGATGAAGGACTCCCGCTCACTCTCCAAGATGAACTCACTCTCAACCTGGAACAGAAAGCAGAGGAAGTTCAACTACTGGAACTAAAACTATGAATACTGTGAGACCGTTCCACAGAATGGTCTATAGTACTCTATGAATATATAGTATACATTTATAGAGAATATATTTATTGTAACGAACAACCATTAGACAGTAAAAAGCTAAAGAACCACTACTACCATGATCTGTGCAATCTCCTCCGGATTATCACCATCAAGGTCAAATTTGAAGGTCACCATCTTCCTGTTGTGTGTTTCCAGCTGGCACTCAGCTACTCTGTCTCCCACATTAGAGATCTGCAAAACATTTGTTCAGGTTCAAACTCTCCCACGACACAGAGCTTAAGACAGAACGTGAATGGACGCATCGCTTCTGATACGTACACTGAGAACATTCAGCTTGGCCTTTGCAGTCTTCTCGTGGCGGGATCGGCTGCGTACAGATCGCCGCTGGTGACGTTTCAGTGAGCGCCCCTCGTGGCGACCTCCTGAACTTCCGTCGTTGCCGTCACTGAGACCTGAAGCTGCATCTGACAGGCAGCTGAAAGAGAAATGGACCCATGAGAGAGAGAGATGGGACACAGTGTGCGGTGCTGGTGGAACATCCTAACGTCTTTTCCTAACCACTTCTCCTTGACCTGGATGGAAAACGTCATGAGGTCAAGGAAAGATGAGAAGGAGAGTTCAGGAGGACTCAGGAAAAGATAACCGAGGTGTTCAGAGAATCCGACTGCTCTTTCACTAGACTCCGTTATTACATTACGGTGTGTTAAAGACAGATACCACAGGTCCTCCGCTGCTGGATCTGACCTATCGAGGACAACCCGTGAAAAACCTCACTTCATTATCAGGTTGGAACTGAATAAACAGGAATATATGATAAATATTGAGTTAATTGTTGGAGTTATGGAGAAGGTGTAGGACCATATACTTCTGTAATATTCATTAATGTTGATTATTTGTGAATTGGTTGTTTACTGTTCATTTTATTAGTTATTCTTGTTTGTGTTTTACGGAGGTATTTGTTACATGTTCCAAATAAATAATTAATTAAAAATAAAGTGAAACGAAAAGGTTGTCTCTGTCCACTCATATTAAACATGAATCCCAATTAGTGTATTTAAATAATATGCAAGATAAGCAACGTTTGTTATTATGAACGGCCGAATGGTGCGTCGCTTTAAATGCTGCGGCCGCAAGGAATTGTGGGATGATATTCTCTCCTTTCCTTTGGTAAAGGATGCTCCAGTGTGTCCTAAAGGAGATAATAAAGGAAGCATTGAAGCTCCTTTCCTTTGGTAAAGGATGCTCCAGTGTGTCCTCTGCTGAAGGAGATGATAAAGGAAGCATTGAAGCTCCTTTCCTCAGCATTTAGAGGATTCTAACAGCTCTCATCACGGCTGCTACTGAGATACTGAGAGGGTCATTTCACTCCGTTAGGAACCTTCCTAAGAGAGAAAAGGACTATTGGACCGCAGCCCTGCTTTTTGTTTAAATGAACTCACCTTTCTACAGACGGCGGCACCAGAGCAGAAGACCCCGGCTGCTCCGCGGGTGTTGACTGAGGAACGCTGACGGGGGCCTGAAATAACACACAACTTTCAGACACATGTTTTATTTATTGGTTTCTGTTGACCAACTCTTTACAGGAAAGGAAAGGAATGATTTAAAATCAGACCATCCACCAGATGGAGCTCTTTAACCTGGTGAAGCTCGTATCTGGATACAACAAGCGACGCCATTATTCAGCTCTCAGGCAGAGCGTAGATATTGCTGTGTAATGCAGTATTCATTTCATTTCCTTCAGAATGTGGCCGTTTCTCTCTGCTGTGCTTATGTGGATATTAGTTACGTTTATACAGGGTGCTGCTGTTCTATCAATATCCACTTCCAGCCCTGCGTTATAGCTGTGATAAAAAGTCTTATATTCATTACCTGCACACAGATCTAGTGGGGGAGGATTTTAAGCTCCAAGTAAAACCCTTGAGCTGTTATTAGAACAGAAGGATATGTATGCTCTGATAAAGGATCTGACAGATCTACATGTGGGAATATCTCTCTTTGATCAGAACAGAAGGATACGTCAGGTACCTGCTAGTTAGAGATTACTTTAAGAAAAAAAATACAAGGCATAAAAACAAACCATTACAATTTGATCACTATATTCTCTGATGCAGACACAAAAGAGAGAAATAAAAAGTTGGTTTCAAAACTATATGGAATTATACGAGACTCTAACACAGGAGGACTGGACAGAGATATGTGAGACTCAGGCAACTACTACAAACTCAGGATCCTGGAGGGAGTTTGGATGGAAGAACGATGTACGATTCTTCATCACTCCTAAATTAACAGCACTGCAAACAGTCACGCAGAGCGGGGCTTCTGTTGGAGGCGATGTGGAACCTCAATGGATGATCATTTACATATTTTTTGGGCATGCCCTAAAATACAACCATATTGGCAAGAGGTGGCAACTGAAATCCATAAAGTTAAAGTACTCATTCATTACACTATACCTCGGGAAAATACCAGAAATTAACTTACACAAAGATAAATATTTAATAAAGATTCTCTTGGCAAGAAGTAAGAAAGCCAGAACTGGGAAGTGGTTGCAGACTGATCCTCCGACATCAGACCGATGGCTGGGTATTATAAATGAAATATATTGTATGGAAAGACTCACATCTATTTTAAGGCTTAAATTGGAAAAAAGTATTGAGTACTAGGAAAAATGGATTGTGTATTTACACCATTGATTTAAGTGTTTACAAAAATGTACTGTGATCTGACATTGTATGATGACCCATGTGACCTCATGTTCTTTGTTCTCAAATAAAAAAAGAGTTTATAAAAAAAAAGGAACAGAAGGATATGAAATTGTTCGTATTGCCTTTTGGTCAAAGTCACAAAAACAAACAACGTTCTATCTTTTCATATTTGAGCAGATATTTTGGTCTGCGGTCGGGTAAATGTGGATGAAAAAAACATTCTGGTAGCTTTGTAAGAACTGCCCTCCTCCTGTTAATCACATGTTCATTAGTGCTCTATCACACCATTATATATAATAATTATATATATAACATAAATGATTATGTTATTATAAGTCCATTCAAAAAGAACTAAAATGTGTGCCCAAACAACATCACACATCAAGGTGCTTCATACCTGACCCCCATACACCCCCCCACACAAGAATACCTGCAGAACAGAGAGGCATGAGGCCTGATAGAGGAAGTAAAGGTGCTCTGCGTTGAGTGGAGGTGACAGGATAGGAGGACTTGGGTCATTAGCCCAAGACTAAGAGTCATGCAGAGACGAGCAGCATGCAGAGGGAAAGAGTGGAAGAAACAAAGGGGACAGCCATGATGTGATGATGTCCAGAGAAAAGAAAAAGAGATTTAGAAAAAGCGGACACATAAAAATGAACAGCATGAAATCCATACTTTAGTATGGTGGAGCGATATGTCAGTTGTATGTCTTATGCCAGGATCAGACTACAGGATACTGTTGACGGTTACGACGGTCACTATGTCAGATGACACGATTGAGAGTCATACATTCTTGTCGTGACTTGGCCGCGACACATGACAGACTACACGCCGGTCCCCTGATCCGACAATACACTCCCGGCACCGCCGTCTTAATATACGGGCTTACCGGGGCTCCAGCCCCCCCGGGCCCGACCATGTAAAGGGGCCCGCACATGTAAAGGGGCCCGCACATGTAAAGGGGCCCGACCACGTAAAGGGGCCCGACCACGTAAAGGGGCCCGACCACGTAAAGGGGCCCGACCACGTAAAGGGGCCCACGAGGCTCCAGGGGAAAACAATCAAAATATGATTCACAGATAGAAGAGAAAGCGGACGCGCTACGGGATGCTCCATGCACAAAGACGCAACGGCGGTGGTGTTTTTTACTCCGACAGAACCTATATTGAATATCCTACCACGAGGTCGGCAAGCAGTTGAAGGTCCGATGACATCATTCTGCATAATAAGTAGCCATGTGCTTCTGTTTATAGCTTTGTGCCTCTGTGCTCAGCCGGTCAGATTCAGGGCCGTGACGGAACACGTCGTGGAAAGCAAAACATGCTAGACTTTCTGTCGGGACGTCGTGAGGCGTCCCAGACGCGGCGTCGGTTGTCGTGTACTATGACACACTACACAAGATAAAACCATAGAGTTTCGCACACAACACTCATTTATCGTTCCCGATCCGAGTCGACATCCTACGACGGCCGCGTCGGGCTATATAGCTGATATCGTGTAGTCTGAACTGGGCATTAAAGCAAGATGAAATAGGTGTGCATGTTGAGTACGAGCAGGGGAGTTGTGTGTGTGTCGCCTGTACCTGTAGAGCTCCGGTCTGGGCCGGTGGTAGAGTGGAGCTCTGAGGAGTAGTGCTGCTCTCTGGCTGTTGCTGAGAGGACGGAGGTATCATCACCTGCTGGGTGGGAATCTGTAAGAACAAAAGGGATGAAGAGGGAGTGGCAGAAACAGGAATAAAATCTGAGCGGTCTGAGATTGAGATAAAAGATGACACACATTAGCATCTTGGCGACTTCCTGAAAAACTGAAAGTCTTTGAGCGTTTCACTTCGGCTCTATTCCAAACCCACATGCACTTACCTGTTGGACAACATAGCTGCATAACAGAGCATTCATGTATTTAACAGCGTGGGATATCAAGTTATTCATCAGTGAACAACGTCCACTCTACAGTGTATTACATGTCAATCCACACTGCATGTGCCAGGTCTTAAAAATGACTGAATGTAATATTTTTGACTGGAAACCATAAATTCCATTTTTAAAAGCGTCCAAAATAACAAAATATAGACAATGTGTTTATTTTGTTCCCCAGAAAGCTTGAGGGTATATTTGCAAGTGGTACATTTTATCTACCTGAGGGGGAAGCGATGGTTGGTAGTAAACTCCGTACTATAAGAAGCAAAACAAAACAGAACAGAACAGAACACACGGTGAGAGGAGGAACTGGAGAATGAAAATAAAATAAAAAATGGAGCAGCTTTCAACACAGAATATCAGCTCTATAGGGTTAAACTTAACACCCTCTGAAAACTGTTTTTTTGCTGACCTTGAGTGGTTGAAGTTCACATTTACTGCAGTGCTATAGAACTGTGTTCTCAGGGTGTGTTCAGTACAACCTGCCATTACTATTAGGTTTGTTGTTAGATGCAACAGATGTAAAACGTTTAACCAGGGTCAGTAAAACAAAGCTTTTCAACTGGTGTGAAGTTCCTCTTTAAAGACATTAGGACATGCAATACAACATGTACCTGTTGAGGTGCCACTGGAGCAGACTGGCTGCTGGAAGCAACAAGAACAACTTCAGGCTGCACACCTTGAATCTGGGGTTGAACCTTGAGCACCACAGAGAGAAAACAACAACATGTGACCAAAAATGAGGCAAAGTAGGAAGTAAACAGAAAGAGGATCAAAGATATATACAGTAGCTCAAGGGGCACATGTATAGCACAGACGAACAATCATAGAAATGAAATAGGAGTAGAACAGACATTCAAGGATGGTCAGAGAAGCAGATATTATGTGTACCGTTGACATGGCGACCGCTGTAGCGGGCTAACTTCCATATAAATTGATTTGCAGCAAGTCGTGGACTCACTCATGTCGGTGTGATGTGTAAAACAACAGCGTTGTCTAGAATGTGTGTGTGCACGTGTAGTCCCGCCATGCTGGCTGTCCCTTTTATAAGTAAGTAAGAAAGAAAGAAAGTATGGATTGGCATTAACGGACGTGGATTCTGCTCTGCGACTACCTTCGCTGCCGGCTTAGCAACACACTTTACGGCCCCACTGACGTGTGTTGTCACCATGACAACAATCATCATGACAACAATCAACAAACATCCACTCTGAGGCTCACATACCACAGGCAAATCATCGGATTCTCTTCAACACACAAGATTATGTCCTATTTTCAACGAGACTCACCACTGACGGGTCGTTTTGTGTCTGTGGGAGAGACACCTGGGGCTGAAGGTGCTGACTGGGAGGGGAGCTGTAGGATATTCCAGACTGAGGAGGCTGGACATCGGGAGGGACGGTGGGACCAGGTAGTCTGTCTGCCATGTGACCGGCTGTAAGAGATGGACAAGAAGGTTTCATTCATAAAAATACTCTAAATGTGTTCACCTTCAAACTGAAGCATTTTATTAACATGCAGTGGGCTGTAGGTGTATTTCTCTTTGACACACACCTCCAGTGTGCTGTAGCTGTTGGTCCGTCTCAGGCTCCTCTGACTCTGGCTGGATGGTGGCCACGCTCTGACTCTGAACTGGGACCGGTACTGGGACTTGCCCAGTTGACTGGGGGATATAAGGGACACCCTGTGCCATGCCAGCCAGTTGGGTTGATTGTGGAGTGCTATAGTTGGAGCTCTGAAGGCTCTGCTGAGATGCAGGTTGGGCAGACATATGTTGGTTTGGTTGTTGAGGGACATACGGAGCAGACTGTGGCACCGGCTGGGACTGAGGCACCTCGGTGCTCGACTGTTGGCCCGGTTGCTGTGCTGGAGGTAACTGACTCTGCTGTTCTTCTTCTAGCCTTCTCTTCTCCTGAGCTTCTCGGACCTTCAAGACAGTCAGCAGCAAATGTATTAAAATCCCTCCAGAAAGCACTGATAACATCTCAACATCACAGCACAGGTAAACACATCAAATGACTGAGATAAGAATTCAAGCAAAGCACTTCAGTAAATAATAAACATAAATAATATGAGCTGCACTACGGTGAGCTGGACACACCTGCTGCCGCTGTGTTCTCTTGCGACTGATTAGAGACACTCTGTCCTTTATGGCCTTCGCGATGGTCTTGTGGTCACCTTCACAGACGTAACCAGACTCCACCTGCAGCACAACGACATGCCGTAAAATTCAGCACTGAACATTTTGAAGATTGCCATTAAAACCCTTTATGTCATATCGTCTTTAATAGTGACGGTATTAATGAGGTGTTGCATTTTTAAAAGACTGATTTAACTATTAAAAGTTCAATTCACCATTTCCTGAGCCACATCCTCCGGGACGTCTTTGTTGAGGTCAAAGGAAAACTCGATAGCTTCGTTGTCTTTGTACTTCCCCTTCAGTTTCTTGACATCCTCAATTCTCAGCCACAGCTTAATCGCCTCCATCTCTCCATCGTCTTCTTCCGCCAACTCCACACGCACCCCCGTGTCCTCCTGGAAGAAGGCGTGGTTCAGAAGGTCCTTGATCGAGTACCTAAACAGAGGCAGACGAGCAGTGAGCAGATGTTTTCCTGGAAAGCCAGACTACCCTAAACCTGGTCATGTGCTCTTAAGATGGAGACCTCTCGTCCTTGTTCTGGCGAATACATCCCTCGATGATCTCCTTCACTTCAGGAATGGCTACCTTGTCGAAGCTGCCCGGCTTCACCCCCTAGAGGAAACACAGAACCCTGAATGAGAATGGCTCTTCTCATCTGAGCTTTTCTTATTACCTTGTTGTCATTTTCAGCTCAGAGGCTCTACATTACAACCACTAAACTATTTCCCACCTCCCAGATGACTGAGAGCTTTTAACTAACTTCCTCTCTTAAATCTCAAAAGCCACAGTATGAAGTGGAAAGGGTCGCTTCTAAGAAACTAATGTTAATGTTAAATAACGTGTAAAGATGGCCGATTAGGAGGATGATTAGAAATTGCAGAATGTCAAGTGATGGGAAAAGGAGGGCACAAATCAGTAGAGGACAGCTGATGAGAGGTGATGAAATGAGCAACAGGAAAGCGCATGATTAATATCCATCTATCTATCTATCTATTTATGTATCTATATATTTATCTATCTGTCTGTCCGTTTATTTATCTATCTATCCATCTGATAATACAGGACAATGGTGGACTGGCTGAACAGCTGAGCTGAATGAGAGAACAGGAAGGGCAACCGCCCATCTCCCCAAGGAATACTACTGTAAAAGCAGAGCATGTGACGGTACCTAATTGGAGGCTGGACATCACAATAGCACTTTGTTTCTCTGCTGAGTTTGATGCTCTGCAGTATGACCTGTTTGTGGCTCATAAAGAGAGCTCAATAACTCAATACTCAGCAGTGGGGTTAATAAAATAAAACCTCTGTTGAGTCATGTAGCAATACATTCAGTATTTGTACTTTTCAGTTAATGATAAACTGGACTGGTACAGGTTTATATTTTACGGTCCATTTTGTCGACACCCTAGGAACTGGTTCAACTTCTTTATCCATGAGATTCTTGTAATTGCCAGAGTATGAATCATATCTGTGACTATGCAGTAAGTCAGTATCAACTGTATGAATAAGACTAAAAATATGTGTTTTTTTTCCTATGATAGTTACAGCCCTTCTGTCATCACAAGACTGAACCGTTAGCCTTTAGGAAAATAGCAGGACTGTGCTTGTTCAGCCTTTTATCAATCATCCACACCTCAGGTCTACGTACTTAACCATTATACACCATAATTCAGAGAGAAAGACAAAGGAAAACAGGAGTAGGTCAAACAAAGGGGGATTGTTAAATCACATGTTTCTCTTGAAGGATTTCTAAGTTTGTGGGTTCTTCAAACTATAGGAAGTAATGTGGGAGATACAGGAATACACTCAGCTTAACTAACAATAGCAGAGATGAGATGTAATGGAAGCTTGATAAAGAGGTGTCAGCAGGAATATAAACTCATTATCCTTCTGGGCACATAGGAAGAGGTGAAGGCAGGGCAGAGGGGTGACGTGGAGGGTTGAAAAGAAGACTTACGCTGGTAACTCTGCGGTAGATCTGTGCAGCATTCTGGCACTCTGAGTAAGGGTACTCTGAGGTGGCCATCTCCAGCATGCACATTCCAAAGGCATACACATCCACTGACTCGTCGTACTTCTCCTCATACATCTCAGGCGCCATGAACTCAGGGGTACCTTAAATCAAAACAACTATTCAGAACTCTGGAACTCCCTTACTGATCGAGTGGGCCTCTCACAACCCATTGCCCCTCTGCTCCTCTAACCCGCGAGGGGTTGAGGAAGAGGAGGATGAGAGGAGTGACCAGCCTGTTGACATCTCCTGGAGTAGAACCTGTGAGGTGAAAGTTGGAAGAGAGAGAAGAAAAAAAAAAGAAAAGGGGGAGGAAAGCAAAAAAGAGACAGAAAACAAAAAAGGAGGGAGAAGCTGGGCTCAGTTAGACTGCAGAGAAGAAAGCATGTGTTTGTCTGTGTAAGACCTTAACATGTTGGGATATGAGAATGTGACTGAGGTGGCCAATGTGCAGAACACACTTGTTAGCCAAAATTAATGTTCTAAAGAATAATACCCAGGCCAGAGTAAGTTTAGTGGAATTTGTTCAAATGGATGTCAATGATCTCTGCAAGAGATATACCACTAGCTATGGAAATAACTTTTGTCAAGACCTTACCTTCCAAGCACACTGTCTCTAATAATACACTCACCTTTGGAGGTCTGACTTACCATCTCCTCTGGACCTGCAGGAGGAAACTGTTACGGTCAAGGCTGAGAGAAGCAGATCCCATAGCTAGTTACTGAGCTCAGCAGTGTGTCGTTGCACATCGGCCTTGTTCTATTAATCATCATCATTTTACATTCAATCTCAGGTCTTACACAGAAAAACTGGTTATTTGAATGTAATTGTTTTTGATATATTGATGTGTGTTACAGCACACTGTCACACTTACCAGGCCCATAAAAGTTCATACTTACTCAATGACCAGCAGTACCCTATTAATTCCATACAGCAGAATGGGGCACAGCTGAGGCTAGAGCCTACATTTTAAAAACATACCCAAGAATGTGAAAGTAAAAAATAAATAAAATTAAATAAAAATAAAACAAACAAAAAACAAAAGGCTGACAGAGAGAAAGAGGGGAGAGATCCCTGGACACAAAGATGGATCAAAAAGATTCTGCGGCCCTGCAATATTTTAAAAGACAGTAAGAGACAAATACTAGAAAAAAAAAACCTGTTGAGGCAAACCCATAGAAAGAGATGTTAAACATCATACTGGCAAACAGACCACATATTTCCAAACCACAGAACAAAGACCAGTCTAAGACAGAAGCAAAGGCCATACCTTTAGCCATGGCCAGGTTAGCCTGCAAGAAGGCATGACAACTATTATAATAATGGTATTAATATTTAACAATATGAGAAACGTTAGGCGCTACTTACATTCAGTAGGTGCCTGAAAAAAAACAACTCTCTTTTTTTGGAGAAACATAGAACAATATTCTGTACAATGACCAAACTTGATAGAGTCACTGTGCGAGTGTAAAGAGAGAAAGCCTCGTGGTTATCTGCCTAAGATCACCACAGTACTTGGCCTCCATTTGAGCTGTGGTTTGAGAGACAGCTGAAACGTTGTGGTCTGTTTTTGAACCACATCGTCAGAAAAACAAGCCAAAGGAAAATACCCCCTTTAAACACCATCGTTTTCAACACATACATAATATGACCTCAGAAAAGGTACTGCCCCGCGGCAGGACAGGGACCAGAAGGTAGAAAGGACTTCGGAGTCGTACCTATAACACTCTTGGCAAATGATGCGCGCTTCAGTGTGGCCAGTCCCAAATCTCCAATCTTGACGGATCCTGTTGGGCCTGTGATGAAAATATTGTCGCACTTGAGGTCCCTGTGGATGATGGGGGGAGCCCGAGTGTGAAGGAAGTGGAGCCCCTTGAGGATTTGTCTACACCAGCTCCGCAGCACTTTAATTTTCATCACCTTGAACCGCTTCAGATATCTACAAGAGAATAGATCATTTTCACATTTCAAGCACAGAACTAATAATGCTAACAAATGCAGTATTTTCATGTTCACTTATTGATAAAAGCACCTAACAAGAACAAATGCATTATATTTCAATGGTACAAAAAAAAAAATGATTTCATAAAACGTTGACCAATTACATTACCAGTTTATAAATGTTAAACAAATATTTAGTTTTCTAACATTTAAGAAAAATGGTCAAAATATTTATAATCAATAGTAGGGGTGGAACGGTTCGTGTATTTTACCCCGAACCGTTCGGTTCAGGACGTTCGGTTCGGTCCGCGACATCCTTTCGGTTCGCTGTTACCCAAACAGCCGTTTATGTCGACTACTCGCGGAACAGAAACTCTGTAGCGTGAGTTTTACCCAGAAAGTTTTGGCAGCGCACCAGGAATAGTACCGGCGCTGTAGCGGCGCTGTAGGGGCGCTGTAGGGGCGCTGTAGGGGCGCTGTAGGGGCGCTGTAGCGGCGCTGTAGCGGCGCTGTAGCGGCGCTGTAGCGGCGCTGTAGCGGCGCTGTAGCGGCGCTGTAGGGGCGCTGTAGGGGCGCTGTAGCGGCGCTGTAGGGGCGCTGTAGCGGCGCTGTAGCTCAGGATCGTCAAGCTAAACTGACAACGATTTGTGTCAAACCGCACGCCGACACTGTTCAACTGAAGTCGGGTTTATATGTGGACACTTGAAACATTTAATTACGACGGGATCACCCGAATGTGTCGATCAGCGGAGCGAAACAAAAGCAGACTGGATGGAGAGTCCGTTCCCCCCCGCAGCGTTCAGACAGCCTCCCACTGCAGATTCACACCGTGACAAAGTAATATCTAATGCTATAAGAGAGGGTATCGCTGTATATACGACCACACTCCATCGTAAACAATATAGAACTAAAGCATATGGTCAAAGAGCGTGAGCCTTCACGTATGAATGTTTGTCTGTTGTGCCTGCCCTGTAGAAACTATAAACTAGCATAAGCAGCAGTTGAGGATTTACCGACAGCCTTAAGATTGAACATTACATTTATTTTTGTAATTTTTTTTTTGTATTGACAGTATGACAGTATTTGAGTGCCTTAACTGTTATAGTAAGAATTATGACCAATGAGCCACTGTTGAATGAGAGGGAGATAAAAAGCTATGTTTTCTAGTATAGTTTCTGGTTGAGGTTCTGCTTCAATGTACGGCCTTAGTTTATAATTTTATCATATTTATATGAATATAACAAAGCTGCTTTTTTGTTTGTACTAACTACTGTAGAAGACCTTTTCTTTCAATTATGATTTGTCAATGAAGAAGTGTTTATGTTCCTTATGGAGGCCATACTTTTGTTAAGGCAAACATTTGTTTACTTATTTTTGCCAAATAAATGAAAAGCATGTTGAAATCAGAACACGACCTCCTCGCTGGAACAGAAATGTACCGAACCGAACCGAACCGAATCGAACCGAACCGAAAACCGTGACCACAAAACCGTGATATGAACGAACCGTGAATTTTGTGAACCGTTCCACCCCTATCAATAGTCAGGATGATTCTTTCTATCTAAATGGCGCGAGGTATGCGTGAGTTCTGTATTATTGTGTTTGTTCGCTCTGGCAGGTTTGAGACTCACGTTTTGAGTGTGCCAGAAGTCATGAGTTCAGTGACCAGCACAATGCACTTCCTGCCTTTGGAGGGTCCCTCCCAGGAGTCGTAAAAGCGGACAATGTTGGGATGCTGTAGTCCCTTTAACATCCCCGCTTCCTCCTTAAAGCGCTGCCGCTCCGTCTTTGACAGCTTACGATCCTGCAGGAGACAAACAGGAACATCACAGAGGGCAGCACTATTAGATATATAGAGATCAGTTTGGACTGATGACAATTTTTAACGTTGCATTAATGACAAAAATAGTAATGTGCAAATATCTGGCATGATGAATACTATCGATACAAACGGCAAGTAAAGATTTATTTCTAACCCTAACCCAGGTAGCATCTGAATGTCCCCATCCATGAGAAAACATTCTTAAATCTACAGTTAACTAATATTCCAGGTTTGAACAGTGGAGAAACAGGAAACAAAGGAGTCAAACTGAATAAAATGCCTTTCAAAGTTTAAAGGTGGTGCAATTTACATTTCGTTCTACACACACAGGATTGTAGAGAAATAAAGTACAAATAGTTTGTACTGTTAATTTAGACAAAACTGTGCATCATTCGAAATATCAAAAATGATTAAAACTATAATGAATATTATCATCGATATATTGCCCAGCTCTTCGGATAACAACTGTATCTAGTATGAGGTTAATATTGGGCTCACCAGGGCCTGTAATCTGAACAAAGCTGTAGATGATAAGAGTCAACACATTTCTGGCAGGCAGCTGATGGGTTTGTCAATAAATCATTCATCATCACTGATAGCATTAATCCAGAGGAATTTAACATAAACTGACTGACTGATCCTAAAGAAGGATTGGCAATTCATAGAGTCTGTGAACAACCGCCCTTCTCAAGTTTCATAAGTAATTCCTGGTATGACCTACATTTACAGCATTCGTGACTATAGAGCAAGCCCAGTGAACACCCCACAACTAAAGACCTCCCTTAAAGCCCCCAGGGACCGGCCATAGACCAGGCTGTCCAGGAAATTCAATCCATCTGTGAGTGGAGAGTGTCAGCAAGAGACAGAAAACCTTCCATCACTTCACAGAACTGAAACTGCTACAGCCTTTGGGGGGGGGGGGGGTGGGTTTGGAGATTTGATGCTGAATGTTTTCTGGGGGCAACATAAGGTAGACAAAATGAGAAGTTAAAGGGAAACGTATGTTAACAATAAGGAGCAAGGGAGGACAATGAATCAGGGAGCAATGTCAGGAAACAGAAGGTGAGGGGAAGTGTGCGAGTAATGGAGGCTCCACTGTACACTTGGACCAACTGACCTACTTTCCAGAGTATTTATCTATTGGGGCAGTGGTTTCCCCCCGCCTCTTCTGCATCATGCAAAACATCCACAGCAGCATTCACAGAGCTCCTACCCGAGGGTCTGCAGCAACCGACCCGACCCCCACAAACACCCAACTATTGTATTAATGACAGCAGTTCCACTGTAGGCACACGACCACATTGATCACTCATTTAAAACTAATGTCCACAAAGTCCAAACACATTCACCCACTCAACTGACATCTACTTTAAGGCAAAGAAATATTTCACTGACACTCAGAAACCCTAGCCTTCTAACGTTTTCCATGAATTACTCAGCATAAACAGGGACTAACTAATTACATAGCTCTCTCACCGTTTAAAAGTATGCATGACACAGGGCCTGTAAAAACCCTCCAGGAATTTACGATCTTGTAATCATAAGACACACATCACACTCCCTTTGAGTGTTACTTGAAAGAGTTCTTTGGCCTGTGCCATGTCCTGCTGTTAATGTCACTTGGAACAGTGCCTGGTAGTCTCTGGTACATCCACAAGTCCTGATCAGAGAAGCCAAATATCCACCGCTCACTGAACAATGCCAGGGAAACAAACCACTAAAGCTACTTATCAAAAGGCAGACTTTCATTTGACTTATCTTTGACAAATAAAAGATTTAGATCAAACGTAATGGTTGAAGAGATGAAGAAAAGCAGGACAGTCATTTCAGACGTGTGTTGACCAAACGGCAACAGTCACAGAAAAATGACTGTATTGAAGATGGTGGAAAATACCAAATCCATGTGTATTTACAGATTATGCCACAATATTTAATATTTAACATTTAACATCATGTGTTCAATGTGTATTTTGGGAGCAAATCACTTTTCCATTAGATAGAGCCCAAGATACTGAGATTTCAATTAAAGTGTGTGTGTCTTGGTGGACCAACAGTTTGCCGTTTAGATTGCAGCCTTGGTGCCATGCTTTGCGTTCGGCCAGGGACCTTCATTGCGTATATTATCTCCCTCTCTTTCTCACAATGTTTACTGTGGTTCATCTCGATCAGCTGTCCAATAAAGACAAACAGACTGACAGGTGTCTCCGCCTGTCAGCTGAAGTTGATGTGGCTTGCTTATCCCACATCAGCTGCACTTAGGCTCTCTTCTTTAACATCTTAGGCTCTCATCTTTGACATCTTTGGCTTTCATCTTTGAGAAACTCACAAAGATGGCATGAATTTGTAAAACCCGACACCAGGCCTTGAAGCATTACCGCAAAACCTTACATCAACACCTCACGGGTCCTTTCACTTCTTCTGTGTCCATATTTTCCTACAGACGATCGTATCATCATATTCTACATACCATTTTGAGGGAGAGGCATTAAAAGTCTATAAAATAGGAAACCTAAGCTGGCAGGCACTCAGAGGGCAACAGCAGCTGCAGTTGAATCACAGCAGCATCTGACGGAGCGGGCATGAGTCAGCTCACTAAATAGCTGCGTTACCACCATCACCGCCTGCAACATCAGAACTCTCAGCTGCTCCATGTGGAGTCTCTGAACGGGAAAGTGAGACAAAGAGTTCATGGGAAAGACACGATCGTGTGTATATAAGATAGTTTAACATTTTAAGAGTAATATCCTCCAAACAGAATAGTCAACACTTTGTTTTTGACCGTCTATGCAGAGTCAGCATAACACTGAAATCATGATCCCATTTCTTCAGTTCAGCAATAAACCAACTCTGATTTATTGCCCAGTCGTAGTTGTGGTCGGATAATATAGGACAGGATATTACATACTGTGGGATAGAGCAGGGCAATAGTTCAATATCATCTGTTATCAACTTTCAGCCAAATTGTACTGTGATATTAACTAGAGATGTGCATTCCAAGCAAAAATACTATTCCAAAATCACTGGGTATTATTCGATTATTATTCGGGGAGAGACAGACATGGGAGGGGGGGGGAAACAACATGTAGCGTCAGCACATTTTCCCATCTAACGCTGTGGATTAAGAGTTTTTTTCAACCATATTGTTGGAACAGTAGAAGAGGTCGGTGGAAAGACAAACCAAGACGGTTTGGGTGAGTTTGATTTTGTTTCTGCTGCTGGAACAGCCGATCTACCTGCTGAAACTACTAGGAGCACGGCGCTGCTTGCACGCGGACGCGCTGTTGGGGTGCGCTCGCGGCGGTGCGGGGAGTCTGCCCGGGGAGGGTGGTCCGGTGCCAACGGGCCTGGCACGCCATTCGGATCCTTAAACTATGAGTGCGGCGCGGCGGCCTCAACCTGGTCGCCTGCCGTGCACCTCCGACTCCGGGTACCCAACTCTCCTTCCTCCTTCAGTGGGAGCACGAAGGGTTGTGGAAGCAGCGCGCGCACACACACAAGCACGTGTGATTTTGCATGCATTGGCCATGCCACATTATATAACACTATCAAAATACTGCTATTAAGATTGTAATAATTTTCAACTATAATTGCCAAGCCCCTAACACTCTCTGAACAACTCCATGACCTGAGCTGTTTCCATCCAATGTGCATCACATCTAATGCCAGTTAACTACAGTAACACCAGAGCAGAACAGAAATACTGCTTCTGGGCAAAGGCCATCATAAATAAGCCAACAATCCTAAAAATAGACGGTAAAAAAAGCCTGTGATCATGTCAGGGGGGCTGGCTCTGTCAGGTCCCTGCTCTGAGGTTGACACTGAGGGCTAAATGAAGCCCTGTGGGTAACGTTGGTTCAGATCTGGGATGATGGGCCAAAAGCCAAGAAGTCATGTTAAACAGTTCCACCCTAAACGTTACAGAGTTATTAAGAGCAGTACGCCTCTGTCGACAGAAGTTGCTGGTGTTCCCGTGACACTGTGACACACAGCAATGAGGTCAAAGATCACCGTGACTGTCAGTCAAACTGTCAGCAGAAGACAACATGATGCATCCAGGCCGTTTCACAATCTGCCAGTACAACTAGTCATCTAATCTGAAAGTAGTAGAAAAGAAAACTAGATATTCACGTCAAATACAGGGGGTCCACAACTGCACAAAGAGAACCACCATAATGAATGGTGAAGGCTTGAAATCTGAGTTGATAAATGACACTAAAGCCACTAAATGTTCACTTTGTGCTCTGTGTGATTTTGTTGATTTGTGTGAATCAGAAGCTTCAATAATTACCAAATACATGTATTTCAAGCAAGATGCTTCCAACTGTCCTTATCACGAAAAAGCCTATACATACTTGTTAATCCACAGATAATGTACGTATTAGTAGACAGTAAAATACATATATAGACTACATTAGGAATGCTCTATAACTGTGAGCCACTTCTAATAGCTAATAAACATCTAATAGCTTATTGGCCGATTAATGCTTAAGTAGCTACAGGAAAGGTACATTTTTGGTTAAAAGATTAAAGATCTTGCATCAAAAATAGGGTTGAACAATTAGGAGAAAATAACCGCAATAATCCTGACCAATATTGTTTAAATATTTGATTTTCTTTCTATAAATTATACGCCATGCATTCATGTATCGGTTGTCTGTGTTGAGTAGAATCAATTTATCTGGTTTAGACAAACCTCCAAAAATGTCTGATAATATGTGGGCAAAGTGGTCTGTGGTCACTTCCACACTCCCATAAATAAACCATAAAATAAACATATTGAACAATATATTCTGATGGTGAATAAATATATACATATATATATATATATATATTTATTTATTTATTTATTTATTTATAGGTATAAATTACATTGTCATTCTCAAAATCTGGGTCGGTGATTTAAGATAAGACATGAAAGTTTGAAAGGTCATAACCACCCACACAGTTACAGTCAGAAGGGAACCAGGACACTGTGTCGAGTTTGCTTTCTGCTCTATGTTGAGTGCTGCGATGCACAAAGCCGGCATTCAATCCTGCTGTATTTTTAATTGATGTACCTCCTTACTGATATACTTACATTTCATTTAAGTTATTTCAGTGAAAGGATGCACCGATACCACTTTTTTCAGACCGAGTACAAGTACAAGTACTTACATTTGGGTACTCTCCGATACCGAGTACCGATACGAGTACTTCTCTCTGCCTAAAGACCCTCGTTAACAGCCAGCTGGAGGGTGTGAGCGACACACGGCAGGCTGGGGAGTCACGCATAAGAGGCGGTGCGCCACCACCGGCTCTAGGTCGGCTTGGAAAGGCGCTCCCCGCCCGGACTTTGCCGCACCGTGGACAAAGGGCTCGCTGCGTCCTCTCTCCCCACCGGGGACGGCCCCCTGCTCCCGGTGCGACTGTCAACCGGGGCGGACTGTTTTCAGTGCGACCCAACCGCTTTGTGCCTCCAGATCTTGGCTCGGCCCACGTAAAAGGCGCCAGGGGTCTGCGGCGATGTCGGCAACCCACCCGACCCGTCTCGAAACACGGACCAAAGAGTAACGCACGCGCGAGTCAGAGGGTGTAAGCAAAACCCCGTGGCGCAGTGAAAATGAGGGCCGGTGTGTGCCGGCTGAGGTGGGATCCCACCCCAGCGGGGTCGGGTGCACCACCGTAAAGTGGCATCAGTGCCGTTGTATCGGAGCTGTTTTGCGAGTACAAGTACATGAGCACAGTATCGGACCCGATGCTGGTATCGGTGCATCCCTATTGTTTAATAAACTGTAGATGCAACTGTTATGTAACAATGTGTAACTAAGTGCACAGCCCTGAATGCTTTTAATCATGCAGCAATACAGCAAAAACAATTATTATTATACTGCACTATCATAGCTACTTTATTAATAATGTATTACAATATATTGCAGCACTGATTATTGGTCCCAACATAAGTAGACAGTTCACATATTGCTCCTTGAAAGTAAGCTAAAGTTAGCTACTGCTCAGTTCTTTACTTTACTGGTTTCATTGGGGAATGTGAACAATGCAGTTAGGATTACACTTTACAAAACAAGACCTTTCTTCCAAAATATGTTGTATCTAACAAACAGAAATAAGCAATTCATATTCACAGTCTTATGGTAAAGCTAAAGACTAGCACTCATGAAGAGTAATGACAGACGAGTCTCTATGTTAAGCTACTTCTGTATAGTGTGTCATTCCCAGCGGATCCCATAGCTTCTAAACTTTAGAAGCTATGGGCCAAAACAAGAGGAAAGAACATCCTTTAGAATCTAAAGGATGTCTGGGGTTTTCTTCCACATCTTTCAATGTTTGGCTCTTCAGCCAGTACTGGAGAGGAGGGAGGTTGGGAGGCAGCGAGTGGAGGATGACATGGTTGAAGATGGATGAGTGAGCAAGAAAGGGGAGGATCCTAAATTTATTCCTTTTCTTTCCTTCGACTTCCTCTCTGTGGTGACCTACTTATTGTTCAGACATGCCTGCAACGTGAGATCCGAAACAAATGTGTGGGTTCATGGGTGGGTGAAAATGGTGCACGCCTAGAAATTCTTAGACGATTGTGGACAGATGGCTTTCCAGACTGAAAAGCCAGAGGCATTTTATCTAAACTTTACACACTAAAGCTTCTAGCGATGATCGAGGCGTAGCTTGAGGGAAGGCAAAGTGGAACGGTTGGTCCATCAGTCCAACACTCTGGTCCCGAGTGAAATATCTCTAACCACTGAAGACCCGGTCATGACATTTGGTACCAAAGTTCCACAACACTTCAGCATACTTCTAAAAGAAATGACTAAATTCCAGTCAGCCTCAGGTTGTATTTGAGATTAAAGAGTAATTTCTGTTTCATAAAACCAGGGTCCTAAAGCATCTCCTCTAGGGCTGTCAATCGATTCAAATATTGAATCGCAATTAACCGCATGGTTGTTCATAATTAATCGCAATTAATCACAAATTAATCACACATTTTTTATTTGTTCTAAATGAACCTTAAAGGGAGACTATTCAAGTATTTAATCCTCTTATCAACATGGGAGTGGACAAATATGCTGCTTTATGTAAATGTATGTATATATTTATTATTGTAAATCAATGAACAACACAAAACAATGTCAGATATTGATCCAGAAACCCTCACAGGTACTGCATTTAGCATAAAACAATATGCTCCAATCATAACATGGCAAACTGCAGCCCAACAGGCAACAACAGCTGTCAGTGTGTCAGTGTGCTGACTGGACTATGACTTGCCCCAAACTGCATGTGATTATCATAAAGTGGGCATGTCTGTAAAGGGGAGACTCGTGGGTACCCATAGAACCCATTTACATTCACTGATCTGGAGGTCAGAGGTCAAGGGACCCTTTTGAAAATGGACATGACAGTTTTTCCTCGCCACGATTTTGCGTCTGTTTGGAGCGTTATTTAACCTCCTAGACAAACTAGTATAACATGGTTAATACCAATGGATTCCTTCGATTTTCTAGTTTCATATGATGCCAGTATCTTCACTATAGTTTAAAATCGGAGCCCGGTACAACCTAAAAATCGCAAGTTGCGGTAATGTGTTAAAGAAATTAGTGGCGTTAAAACGAATTTGCGTTAATGCGTTAACTTTGACAGCCTTAATCTCTTCTCTTTGATTTTTGCACATGGTCCATGACAAATAAATGTAATAAATTAAAAAGAACAAAGTAAAGACATTACTGTGTCACATTTTAGTTCAAACTCTACATGTCATGTCCCACTACTGGTAGGGATCTGAGAATAGAAAACCTTTCTTCATGGTTTTCTGGTGTGTCATGAGCATTAAAGCCTCACAGGGCTGCTAGTGTGGCGTTAACATTTTTGACATGTTTTATGAAGATTAAAGGATTTTACGAGGGAAAACCTGTCAGACTTGTTTCATTAGCATACAGGCTAGGGTTCTGCTGTTGCTTCCAGCTGACACCAAATTCCCAGTGAACAAATATGTGGTGAGAATGATTACTTTCTGCACCACCAATTCTGGCATCAACAGGAAACAAAACAATAAGTTAATTAACCGGATGAGCCCTTACTCCTCTCTTAAACAGTGCAATGTTAAAATTTGTTCAGATGGAATTTGCTTTTTAGGAGGATAATTGCATTTTTTTATGCAACCAAAGTAGAAAAGTAGAAAATATTTCTATTACTGTCAAACAGTCCTATGAGGAAATGAAAAGACACTGAATAATTAAAAATAAACTGAAAGAGCATACAGAAAATTATGTATTTTTCACATGACTTTCCACTAAATATGTCCTCAGAATGTATGGGGAATGTAACATTGGCACTTGAGTGATCATGGGACAGCTTTAACCACCATGTGAGAGGGGATTTCAGCTTCTCGTGTGTAGCTGAACAGTTTCTAGCACTGAAACTCGTGAGTTGACAGAGGAACGAAGGGGAATGAGAGTATCAGGTTACATGTTCATATTTCAGAACTGACCACATGCATAAAACAAAGCTGTTTTCTCAATCTACTGTAAAATATGTCTATAAATCACCTCTATCCACTGAATCTCACGATACAAGTGGTAACCGACAAAGCCCCGGCTAGACACTACACCAAGCTTAGGTGAGCCTCAAAATAGAGGCAGTTACACCAAGTCAATATGGGTGAACTGTTTCCTACAAACCACACGATCAAGACAGGAAGTCACAGGACACAACAAGAATCTTTTCTGTCCCATAACATACCAATTAGTCCACCGATGTTCTGTCAATCAATCAATTACTCAATCAACAGAAAATCATACATCTCTTTAGTAACCTGGTTCTGGTAACTTGGGATGTTCATTCACCATTAGTTGTAGCCCTAAAACTAAAACATCATTAGCATTAAGGTGCAACGTTCATCTCACATCTACTTCACATAACACAATATAACATCTTGCCATGGATGAAATCAAATGTATACTATCAAAGTAAGTAACTATGAGAAATCATAGAAGCATGGTCAAAAATATCAAATTTCACATACTGTATGCCTTCTACAATAGGTGGCAAATAAGTTGTTTGAGCTCAGTAGAAAAAAGATATTGTAGAATAAAGTTAAGACAAAATGAATTTAAAGTATACCAATATAAAATATGAACTAATGGAGGTAGTAAGGCATAGTTATATTTACTGAGTTTTGCTTGATTAAGTGATGAAATATGGGAAATGTGAGGAAGTTAAAGGGGCGGGGGGGGGAAGGGGCTGAGTTTAGCAGCAGGCCTTGGCAGGCCGGCCTGCTGCACTTCACACAGGAGATTCCTCTGTCAGGAATGTGACCCATTTTACATTCACACAAGCATTCAGAGCAGGAATGCACTGAGCATGCGCGTGATTCAGTCTGTGTGAGGGGGGGAGGGGCACGCGTCTGTAATCTTCACATTGTTCTGAAACCAGTGTGCATGTGTAGCTATGGTTGTATGTGCTGCCGTGTGAGGCCTCTGCCTCTCATGACAGGGTGAAAGCGTGACAGTGGAAGCAAACATTCATGTGGTGAATGAGGTCAAACTTTGCTGCGGGCCGTGTTGCTGCTTTAACTGGACAGACTGCAGAGCTACTATTTTTTCATAAGCATTTTTAAGGAAACCACTAACTATTGGTCAGGAGCAGATTAAAAGCCAAATGATGGATTCTTTAATACAGGAACACTGTATTTAGATATACTAATAATGAAACAGGTTCAATAATTAACTCAAGTATATTAAGGCTCACAGAAATATTTAAGACAAGATAAAAACCTGGTCATGTTTTTTAAAAGTCAATTATTACTACTGTTGCTGCATTTAACCCTGGAAATTGTAAATTATAATCAATGGCATTTTTACTCTAATGGAGATTTACTGATGGCAGTTTAGATGTGCTACATCTTCAAAGGTTGTTATAATAACCTAAATACTTAATCTCACCTTTTGCTGACAATAATTTGCGCAGTCATAACTTGTAATGTGTTGTTATGTCACTTCTGCATGTGTGGAAGACAGTCTTCATAATATATTTTAATGCTATAATGTCCTCTCCCAGTGTGAAAACTGAATATTGAAAATCATTATGCCTGCATCAACTCTGCACACTAGAGGGGCAATGAAACAAAGTCTAAATCTGTCTGAATCAACTCCAAGGTAATTTCCACTGCTTGGTATCCCTTAGTCATAGTATTAAAAACATTAATTGTACAAGTCTTGATAAATTCTGGTAATTTTCTAAAATCTTATGCTGAAGTAGAAACTTTCACTCTTAAGTAAATGGACTGAGCTGCACCAAAAAGAAAATGGGGAAATGAGAAGTTTTTTGGTATGCTTTGCTGACAAATGCAATGCAAAACAATCGAAAGGGAAATGCTAGCCATGTCTCTCAGAGCGGAAATGACAGAGGCTGTAGCTCAGGTAACAGTGTGAGGAAATTGCCTTGGCTGAACTCACCAATTCAGCCTGATAAAGGCAAACAGCCTACACAAAAGGAGATGATGACACTTGCAGTAGGAATGCAACACTAAGAGTGACTCAATTAAAGAACAGTCATAACTTATAGCAACAGCATTGAGGGAAGGGTTTTTCATACCTGCAGCTCACACCAAGCCACCTCCACTGTGGTCTCAGTGTCCAAGCCCTTGTAGACAGTCTTGAAGGAGCCACGTCCGATTTCTATATCAAACTTTAAGAAACGCCCATCTGGTGATGTTCCCACTGCTTTGGTCTCTGCCTCTTCAATGTCGTCCTGCACTTTTTTCTCAGCTTCTCTCTGCTCAGCCTCTGCTCGTGCCTTAGCAACGTCCTTATCTTCTTCTTCCCCCTCTTCTTCATGATGTACCTTCGCCTCAGTGGTGCTTTCAGGTTCGGTCCGACTTGGCAATTCTGTTCCTAAGCTCGGTGCAGAGCGGGCTGCTACCACCACTTCTCCATCATAGGTATCTTTTACACTGGCAGCCTCCTGCTCTGAAGGCACTACATCCACCTTGGCTATTTCTTTTCCTTGTTCTCTTCCTGTCCCAGCAGACTCTTCATTTTGAGCTAAATTTGGTTCAGCCCGCGGCAAATGAGCAGTAGCTGCAGCCAGTTGCCGCTGGGGCACGGTTTCTCGTAGCTGAACCCGTTGAGGTGCAGGGATGGGGATCTTGCTGGGTAAAGGGAGGGCTAATGCTGTAGCATTGGAATCACTGATGACACTGCGGCGCAAGAAACGGTGTTCAGGGTTACATCGATCGCGCTCCATGGTGTGATGCCGGCGTCTCACTTCTGTTGGCCGGCACTCACTCACCATCGAATCTGAACCAGAACTGGGGCCATTTCCACTCTTCTGAGGGGGAGCCAGGAACTTCACCATTTTGTCGTCTGGCTTTTCCGACATCCCACCACCCACACAAAGAGTAAGGGGGTACACTAACTGAAAAAAATTAAAATAAGGATACTTCCATGTCCGCCATATAGGCTTATATAAGCAGTATCGATCGGTGCTTTAAAAAAAAAGAAAGATAGAAAGTCTTCCAACTTCTACCTCCGGCTGTCTTTTTTATTGCTCAAAGACGGTCTTTATATATATAGTGCAGAGATTGGGGGTGTAGGATGGGAGGTGTTCTCTTGTAAATGGTAAAAGAGAGAACACCACAGCAGAACACAGAGTGCTGATTTTGATAAACAAGTCTCTTTAAGTCCACACCATCCATCCTGTAAGACACAGGGTGCAGTTTCTATCACGCATAAGGAATCACTGGTGAGGAAGAAACATGCACAGCCCACAACAGGCACCAAACTTCCTTCGGTAGGCAGAGGCAGGAAGGCCAGACACTCAGGATATGCTCCAGTCCAGATTCACTGCAAGAGAAAAAAGAAAAAAGCTGCTTGACGTGTTTCAGAAAGTAACCAACATTATGTCAAATGTCAACAAGATCTGCAAGAGACAAGCCGAAGTGTTCACAAGTAGAATTTACAGTATACATAAAGTTTAATAACATTGTTTTCATCAGAAGCACAGCTGACAGGCAGTACATATCTGGGGTAGAGTACTGCACTAGATCATTTGAACATTTTGTGATTCACTTTTGATTAATGAAGGAGAAATTTGTCTTTAAGGTTACCCCCCCCTCGCATCTGATAAAATGTGCTGTCTTGCCCAGCACATAGGATGTAAACACACATGCTTGCATTCACAGTGGATTCACTGCAGGTCCTAATAGGAAATTCAATTGTTAAACCATTCAATTTGTTTAGTAAGCATTACGTGTTTATCTATATTATAAATAAGCATTATAATAATGTTATGTGGCACAAATCCCAAATGCATTTCACAGCCCTTCAGAATGACACACTAACCTCTCAGTGCCTCACATTAGTTTAAGACCAGAAGTAACTCATTGAGCACAGTTGACAGCTGATTACTCTGTCTCCAGTATAAACAGGGAACCACATATAACATCAATACTTATGAGGTTGGTGAATATTGTCTGAATAACTGACATATAACGTTAGTCCATTGTTAAATCCGCCTCTCTACACTAAACATTAAAGATATAAACCTACCAACATGTAGACTCTGGATGCAACAGACCGGTGCAATGTAGCAGGACTATTTTAATAATGTGTCTATTATGGTGTTTTAAATATGCAGGTTTGCGATGTCAGTCTTATTGATTATTAGTCATCTATAAGCTACCGTGGCTGCAGCCATTACCAGCGGAGACAACCACAATGTCACCACCAGACCTGGAGATGTTAGCACCAAGAACATCCAGAGAAATGAGAGAAACGACTCAACTAGAACTGTATATTAATTAACGTGAGCCTTGTCTTACCTACCTAGTTCATCGCCTTCTTAACACTGACACCACATCCATCAGAAACCCAACATGGAGCACACAAAGCGAGGAGGAGCAACGGCTCTTTGTTAGCTGTGTGCTAACCAGCAGAGCTGGCTAGTTAGCTGCTGTTAGCTGACCTGTAACCAGATGAAGCAGCTCCACGTCACCTGTTATTATATTATTAATATACTATTAAATATACTCCGGCCCGTTGTTAGAGATTATATATATATATGTAGTTAAACGTTCTGGTTATTTCACAGAGTTCATGTTTAACGCTGTTATGGTGTCTGTAACCGTTAGCAACTAACACCAGAGTTCACTCTAGATTTAGATTTATACTCTCCCGATCTATTCCATCCGGAGTGATTAGCTGACATCACAAGCTAACCATGCTAACCATGCTAACTAAGCTAACCATGCTAACCAAGCTAACCATGCTAACCAAGCTAACTAAGCTAACCATGCTAACCAAGCTAATCATGCTAACCAAGCTAACTAAGCTAACCATGCTAACCAAGCTAACTAAGCTAACCATGCTAACCAAGCTAACCATGCTAACTAAGCTAACTATGCTAACCAAGCTAACCATGCTAACGCACCGGATGCGTATGACGCCGGTTGGGAATTCACCAGCACTGACTAACAGCGCCACAGCTAGCCAGCTAGCTGGTAGCTAGCTGGCTAGCTGAAGGCCTACCAGCCTGACCTCCTCCTGTCTCTCCTTATTCAGCTTCATATCAATATGACGCGTCATCCTCTCAGAACTTGTTGTGACGCACTTTGTAATGCTATTCTTACCAGCTGGTTCACGGAGGCTGTTCGTAGCTGAGTGGTAACCCGGCTATATGACGTCTGTTTGGGTTTCACACAGTGCTCTGCTATCAGTTAGCATCAGTTAGCTTCACTGGCTAGCTAGCATGAAGCGGTGCCGGCTGGCAGACAGAGAGAGACCTACCTCAGTACCTCTAGACCACATCCACATCACTCAGCTGACGGGGATCTGGTCCTCAGCGTTAATCCGTCTGCGTGTGAGTGAAGAGGAGAACAGATGATGTAGCTGTAGATGAGACCAGAGATACTGAACTCTGATCATCAGTCAGTTTAACAGGCGGATCAGATGCTACAGATTCAACAAGAAACGGGTTCATCACAAAGCGCCTGCGCGAGCGAAGAATGACCTCATAACCATAACACACACACGCGCACATGAACCACGCAGACTCACCTGCATGGTATCAGTCAGGTATCAGTCAGGTATCTGATTTCCTCATGACAATAGATTTATGTTTGTGTAATGAAATCAAAGCACAAACCATTTATAGGTCCTATCAAGTATCACTGTTTCTAAATACTCTGATAAGCATATTAAACATTAATTCATACAAATCATTTGGGAATATATGTTCATGTAAGATATTAATTGGGATAAAACTTGTCGATTACCATAAAATGATGTACAGCCCCCCCCCCAAAAAAAATCAACATTGTTCACAAAAGTTCGAGCTGTCAAATATGTTATATATATATGTTAGGCGTACATGTTATTTTAAAAAATCATTTTACATTCAGAATATATATATATATATATATATAGGATATATGTATATAGGATTTTTTTTATTATTATTATTTACTTCCACCAAGAGTAGGCTATATATACAATTAAATGTTATCATATCATTTAAAAAGGCACTATTTTGTATTCAATCTGCCTTTATGTTTTATTGTATTATATTTATGTTATTCTTGATTGCACCTTCCATTTACACTGTTTAACACTTCTGTTATGAACATTTATTTGAATTAATACTTACTTTGATCACACCATTATTAGCTGAAGCCTTGGTAACAAGTTATAAGATTTCATTACAACACATTCCAGGATTTAGTTTGTGAGCCTTCAGGTCTGCTGCTCTTCTTCAGCTTTCTTTCCGACTACAAATGACTGGAATAATAAGACATTTTATTCTGTTATAATGAGCTGACTCAATTTTGTTTATTGAATTTTGTTGAAAAAAAAAGAAAACAATCAGCCACACCATTCTATTTTTTCTGTAGCAACCATTTCAGAGATACAATTTTCCTACAAGTAAGCACTGCCCCCTGCTGTTGTCTGTTGACTAAACAGGCCATATATATCTCATTTTATATTATATCACACAAAATGAGAAGCTCCCTGCTGAAGACAGTATGCACAATAATATTGTTAATATCAGAGATAGATTTTCTAAATTGTGGTTAACTACAATTACATCACTGCCTGCTCACAGAATTTAATTTAGAAACACTTCAGAGTTGACCACAACATGTACTTATCTCATCATATTTATTCAAAACGATATCATTTTTGCAAAATGTTGGAAGGTCTCAGAGGTGGACAAAGTCCTCAGATCCTTTACTTAAGTAAAAGTAGAAATACCACAGTGTAAAAATACTTCAGCACAAGTAAAGTCCTGAATTCAAAATGTTACTTAAGTGTCCTTGGATGTCTTGATAGGTGCCACCCAATAAAATGTATTATTATTATTATTATTATTATTAACAATAAATAATAATAATAATAATAATAATAAAATGTACTTAAAGTATCAAAATTAAAAGTACTCGTTATGCAGAATGGCTCCTTTCAAAGTGTTTTATTATTATAGAATATTATATTATTCTATTTTTATCATTAACAAATACATGTAAGAGTATTTAAATGTTATAGTTTGTCAACGTGGAGAAAATTGTATTATACTTTGTGTACTACTGGGTAGATTAGTAGTATAGTACTGCATCATTACATGTGTTTGTTTTATTAGGTAACTAGTAACTTTAAGCGGCAAATAAATAATTTTTATGTAAAATGTTGATCTAATAAAAGTACTTAGTGACTTCAGCTGTCAGATAAATGTAGTAGAGTAAAAAGTACAATATTTACCTCTATAGAAAATAGCAGAAAACTTATACACTCAAGTAGGTTTCCTAATATTTGGTGGAAGGGGCAGGAGGGATCTTAGGGATTATGTGAGAGAGTCAGTAGATGGAAAAGAAATTGCTGAAGTCTCTCACACTCGTTTTTTAGGCATTTTAGTTGATGAAAAATTAAATTGGAAAAAACATACATTTTATTTGTAATAAAACTGTGAAGTCACTAGGAATCATCAGCAAACTAAGAAGTTTCATAAATATTTCTTGTTTATTAACCTTATATTATTATCTATTATTATTCCATTTGATTTATGGTAATATTCTTTGGGCAGATACGTACCCCTCCAATCTTTATAAACTTTATTTGTTGCAAAAACGATTTGTAAGATTCAAAGCTTGGTCAAACTCTAAGGAGGCCTCCGTTCCTCTGTTCAGTAAACTGAACATTCTTTCAGTTTATGACATAAATATTCATCAGATATGTGTGTTTATATATAAATATATGTTCTTGCCTTCTTCTCTACCTTCATCGTTCAGCAACTTCTTTAAATCTAATTCTCAGATTCATTCCCATGATACCAGACAGGTTAATCATCTTCACCAGAACATGACCAGTCCTCCCTCAGATATCCTGGTATACAAATACAGAACACCAAAATACACGTTATCAACAGCTCGTTATCCTCAGAACATTTTAAAAGGAAATTATCATCACAATAAATTCATGATGTCTAATTCTCTTTTGATATGTTTAGATATACTATTTTATGTATTTCATTGTTTTTATTGGACTGTTTGGTTTTTCTGCACATTTTGTGTGCTTCTTGTTGTTGTTTAACTGTTGTTTTATTTTTTAAATGATGTTAGTTTAGATCTTTCTTCCTTTTTTGTTATTGTTTCTTTTCTCCTGAGGTTGGGGGGGGGGGGCTTCTTGACCTCTCCTCACACATTTCATGTTTTTTTTCATTGACTGGATTTTGTTCAGTTTTATGTATGTGCAAATAAATAAATAAAAAAATAATAAAAATAAAGTACAAGTCCCTCAAAATTGTACTCAAGTCCAGTACTTGAGTAAATGTACTCAGTTACTCTCCACCACTGCTATCTCTGCTCTCTGCTCATTCACTACAGTACTTGAGTAAATGTACTCAGTTACTCTCCACCATGGCAGCTCTGCTCTCTGTGCATTCACTACAGTACTAGAGTAAATGTACTCAGTTACTCTCCACCATGGCAGCTCTGCTCTCTGCTCATTCACTACAGTACTAGAGTAAATGTACTCAGTTACTCTCCACCATGGCAGCTCTGCTCTCTGCTCATTCACTACAGTACTTGAGTAAATGTACTCAGTTACTCTCCACCATGGCAGCTCTGCTCTCTGCTCATTCACTACAGTACTTGAGTAAATGTACTCAGTTACTCTCCACCATGGCAGCTCTGCTCTCTGCTCATTCACTACAGTACTAGAGTAAATGTACTCAGTTACTCTCCACCACTGCTATCTCTGCTCTCTGTGCATTCACTACAGTACTAGAGTAAATGTACTCAGTTACTCTCCACCATGGCAGCTCTGCTCTCTGCTCATTCACTACAGTACTAGAGTAAATGTACTCAGTTACTCTCCACCATGGCAGCTCTGCTCTCTGTGCATTCACTACAGTACTAGAGTAAATGTACTCAGTTACTCTCCACCATGGCAGCTCTGCTCTCTGTGCATTCACTACAGTACTTGAGTAAATGTACTCAGTTACTCTCCACCATGGCAGCTCTGCTCTCTGCTCATTCACTACAGTACTAGAGTAAATGTACTCAGTTACTCTCCACCATGGCAGCTCTGCTCTCTGCTCATTCACTACAGTACTAGAGTAAATGTACTCAGTTACTCTCCACCATGGCAGCTCTGCTCTCTGTGCATTCACTACAGTACTTGAGTAAATGTACTCAGTTACTCTCCACCATGGCAGCTCTGCTCTCTGCTCATTCACTACAGTACTTGAGTAAATGTACTCAGTTACTCTCCACCATGGCAGCTCTGCTCTCTGCTCATTCACTACAGTACTTGAGTAAATGTACTCAGTTACTCTCCACCACTGCTATCTCTGCTCTCTGTGCATTCACTACAGTACTAGAGTAAATGTACTCAGTTACTCTCCACCACTGCTATCTCTGCTCTCTGCTCATTCACTACAGTACTTGAGTAAATGTACTCAGTTACTCTCCACCATGGCAGCTCTGCTCTCTGCTCATTCACTACAGTACTAGAGTAAATGTACTCAGTTACTCTCCACCACTGCTATCTCTGCTCTCTGTGCATTCACTACAGTACTAGAGTAAATGTACTCAGTTACTCTCCACCACTGCTATCTCTGCTCTCTGCTCATTCACTACAGTACTAGAGTAAATGTACTCAGTTACTCTCCACCACTGCTATCTCTGCTCTCTGCTCATTCACTACAGTACTTGAGTAAATGTACTCAGTTACTCTCCACCACTGCTATCTCTGCTCTCTGCTCATTCACTACAGTACTTGAGTAAATGTACTCAGTTACTCTCCACCACTGCTATCTCTGCTCTCTGTGCATTCACTACAGTACTAGAGTAAATGTACTCAGTTACTCTCCACCACTGCTATCTCTGCTCTCTGCTCATTCACTACAGTACTTGAGTAAATGTACTCAGTTACTCTCCACCATGGCAGCTCTGCTCTCTGCTCATTCACTACAGTACTTGAGTAAATGTACTCAGTTACTCTCCACCACTGCTATCTCTGCTCTCTGTGCATTCACTACAGTACTAGAGTAAATGTACTCAGTTACTCTCCACCACTGCTATCTCTGCTCTCTGCTCATTCACTACAGTACTTGAGTAAATGTACTCAGTTACTCTCCACCATGGCAGCTCTGCTCTCTGCTCATTCACTACAGTACTTGAGTAAATGTACTCAGTTACTCTCCACCATGGCAGCTCTGCTCTCTGCTCATTCACTACAGTACTTGAGTAAATGTACTCAGTTACTCTCCACCACTGCTATCTCTGCTCTCTGTGCATTCACTACAGTACTAGAGTAAATGTACTCAGTTACTCTCCACCACTGCTATCTCTGCTCTCTGCTCATTCACTACAGTACTTGAGTAAATGTACTCAGTTACTCTCCACCATGGCAGCTCTGCTCTCTGCTCATTCACTACAGTACTAGAGTAAATGTACTCAGTTACTCTCCACCACTGCTATCTCTGCTCTCTGTGCATTCACTACAGTACTAGAGTAAATGTACTCAGTTACTCTCCACCACTGCTATCTCTGCTCTCTGCTCATTCACTACAGTACTTGAGTAAATGTACTCAGTTACTCTCCACCACTGCTATCTCTGCTCTCTGCTCATTCACTACAGTACTTGAGTAAATGTACTCAGTTACTCTCCACCACTGCTATCTCTGCTCTCTGTGCATTCACTACAGTACTAGAGTAAATGTACTCAGTTACTCTCCACCACTGCTATCTCTGCTCTCTGCTCATTCACTACAGTACTTGAGTAAATGTACTCAGTTACTCTCCACCATGGCAGCTCTGCTCTCTGCTCATTCACTACAGTACTTGAGTAAATGTACTCAGTTACTCTCCACCACTGCTATCTCTGCTCTCTGTGCATTCACTACAGTACTAGAGTAAATGTACTCAGTTACTCTCCACCACTGCTATCTCTGCTCTCTGCTCATTCACTACAGTACTTGAGTAAATGTACTCAGTTACTCTCCACCATGGCAGCTCTGCTCTCTGCTCATTCACTACAGTACTTGAGTAAATGTACTCAGTTACTCTCCACCATGGCAGCTCTGCTCTCTGTGCATTCACTACAGTACTAGAGTAAATGTACTCAGTTACTCTCCACCATGGCAGCTCTGCTCTCTGTGCATTCACTACAGTACTAGAGTAAATGTACTCAGTTACTCTCCACCATGGCAGCTCTGCTCTCTGCTCATTCACTACAGTACTTGAGTAAATGTACTCAGTTACTCTCCACCACTGCTATCTCTGCTCTCTGCTCATTCACTACAGTACTAGAGTAAATGTACTCAGTTACTCTCCACCATGGCAGCTCTGCTCTCTGTGCATTCACCCTCCATAGAGCTCGTGACCGCGCGTTTAAAATTCAAGCGTGGCGAGGAAGACTGTCGTGAACGCGCACAGGAGGCTTGACGTCACTGAGGCGCCCTGAGCTCTCCGGAGCTGCTGCTGGTTCTGCTCTGGTACTGCTGATCTACTGGTACTGTTGGGCCGCTGGTTCAGCTGGTTCTGCTGATCCGAGCTGCCGATCCGCTGATCCGCTGGTAGAGAAGATGGAAAACCTGATCTCCGTCTGTGGAGGATTGAGCAGTAAATGACGGGTTCTGCAGCTGATCTCCGAGAGACAGAAGATCCAGAACCGGTACCGAGCTGAGCTCCAGCAGACACCGAGAGGAGGTGGGTAGTTTAGAGGATTACACTGCTGGTTGTTGTGTTAGTGAGGAGAGAAACAGGTTCTGGTTCTGGTTCTGGTTCATAGACCGGCTGGACTAGTTAATGTTAACGGTATGTGAGATTTTAGCTGGATGTTTAACAGATGGGTTAGTAAAGCTCTGGATGGAGAGGTGTAGTAATCTGGACCTGGAGGTGGAGGGTGTCTCCTGAAGCAGACTCGGTACCGGGTCTCCTGAAGCAGACTCGGTACCGGGTCTCCTGAAGCAGACTCGGTACCGGGTCTCCTGAAGCAGACTCGGTACCGGGTCTCCTGAAGCAGACTCGGTACCGGGTCGGGAGGATTCTATATAAAAGGTTTTAATTCTGGTTCATTGTGTTACATTTTGACATCCAGCCTTCATGAACTCCAGGTAACCTCAAATAATACATATCTATATAGATCTAGAGATCTAGAGTTAGATCTGCATCCACTTTTACGAGCAGGAGGATTTTTTCCTCCTTCAGCCAGACTCTCCCTCCCTCTCTCCCTTTAACTCCCTCTCTCCCTTTAACTCCCTCTCTCCCTTTAACTCCCTCTCTCCCTTTAACTCCCTCTCTCCCTTTAACTCCCTCTCTCCCTTTAACTCCCTCTCTCCCTTTAACTCCCTCTCTCCCTTTAACTCCCTCCCTCTCTCCCTTTAACTCCCTCTCTCCCTTTAACTCCCTCTCTCCCTTTAACTCCCTCTCTCCCTTTAACTCCCTCTCTCCCTTTAACTCCCTCTCTCCCTTTAACTCCCTCTCTCCCTTTAACTCCCTCCCTCTCTCCCTTTAACTCCCTCTCTCCCTTTAACTCCCTCTCTCCCTTTAACTCCCTCTCTCCCTTTAACTCCCTCTCTCCCTTTAACTCCCTCTCTCTCTCCCTTTAACTCCCTCTCTCCCTTTAACTCCCTCTCTCTCTCCCTTTAACTCCCTCCCTCTCTCCCTTTAACTCTCTCCCTTTAACTCCCTCTCTCCCTTTAACTCCCTCTCTCCCTTTAACTCCCTCTCTCCCTTTAACTCCCTCTCTCTCTCCCTTTAACTCTCTCCCTTTAACTCCCTCTCTCCCTTTAACTCCCTCTCTCCCTTTAACTCCCTCTCTCCCTTTAACTCCCTCTCTCCCTCCCTCTCTCCCTTTAACTCTCTCTCTCCCTTTAACTCCCTCTCTCTCTCCCTTTAACTCCCTCCCTCTCTCCCTTTAACTCTCTCCCTTTAACTCCCTCTCTCCCTCCCTCTCTCCCTTTAACTCTCTCTCTCCCTTTAACTCCCTCTCTCCCTTTAACTCCCCCTCTCTCTCCCTTTAACTCCCTCTCTCTCCCTTTAACTCCCTCTCTCTCTCCCTTTAACTCCCTCTCTCTCTCCCTTTAACTCCCTCTCTCTCTCTCCCTCCCTCTCTCTCTCTCTCTCCCTTTAACTCCCTCTCTCCCTCCCTCTCTCCCTTTAACTCTCTCTCTCCCTTTAACTCCCCCTCTCTCTCCCTTTAACTCTCTCTCTCTCCCTTTAACTCCCTCCCTCTCTCCCTTTAACTCCCTCTCTCTCTCTCTCCCTCCCTCTCTCTCTCTCTCCCTTTAACTCCCTCCCTCTCTCTCCCTTTAACTCCCTCCCTCTCTCTCCCTTTAACTCCCTCCCTCCCTCCCTCCCTCCCTCTCTCTCCCTTTAACTCCCTCTCTCTCCCTCTCCCTCCCTCCAGAGCTAGCTGTGGTCTACCCAGGACTCTCCCGGGTTAGTTCTGATCCAGACACATCGGAAAACACTCAGAGCTTCAACCGGTTCACACCGTCAACCACACGGTAGATTAGAGAGATAACACGAGTTAGACTGGAGAGGTTCTCCGGTACCGTTACTGCTACCGGCTAGCGGCTACCGTTAGCTGTTACCGGCTAACGGTAGCTGCTAACAGCTAACGGTAGCCGCTAGCCGCTAGCCGGTAGCCGCTAGCCGCTAGCCGGTAGCCGCTAGCCGGTAGCCGGTAGCCGCTAGCCGGTAGCCGGTAGCGAGGCCACGCAGACAGTAGATGGGCTGTGGAGGCAGTTCAGTTAAAAACAACAGATTAAAGCTGCAGTAGGCAGAATGTGTTTGGCAGCATTGAGCAGACATCCCATAATAACCTTTCAGCATTGGGCAGACATCCCATAATAACCTTTCAGCATATTGTAATTGAAGTGTTCTGAGAGTAAACTAGACTTCTGCTCCTCCTCGGCTCTGTTTTCAGGCTTTAGAACATCTAGCCGTGACGGGAGACTTTGACCAATCACAGATCACTTCAGAGAGAGAGCGTTCCTATTGGCTGAGCTCCAGCTGGTGGGCGGGGCTTGGTGTTTCCTCAACTGATCTCAACATGGCGGCGGCGTCACAAACGTTCTCATGTTCCAGCTAAACCGTGCACTACCAGATGATCCTGAGAACATGTGAGGAGAGAAATAGGCATTAACGTAACAGAATATTGATTCATATCTGATCAGCGCTGTCTAGTTTGACCGTTTGAGCAGAGTTCAGAGTGATTGACAGCTGGAGAGAACAGAACGCAAACTCTAATAATCACACACATTTCTGTACATAAAGCCTGTTGAAGTGTTGTAATGTTAAATACCAGCATCAAATGATCAAGGCTGACAGAAGGGTTCAGACTTACCAACAGGTATAACGGTATAACATTCAACCTTTGTTGAGGATAAACCTAAAATCAGTAACTCCCAAACTGTCTCACATCTCTGTCCTCCAGGAGATCAGAAGGACTTAGTTCTGAAGGAAACCGTCTGAGAAGAGTTGTGTTCTTTAAACAGTTACATAAGCGTCTGTACTGCAGGAGAAACAGAGGAACTAAGCACAGAGTGGACATCCTGACTCCTCTCACTGAAACCAGTGGCTTGAGTTTGATGTTGTCTCAGTTGATATTACTTTGTTATTATTTGGTTGTCTTGATAATCTATGTTTTATGTGTGCTGTTGCTGTGTGATTTATAGGGAACAACTGTGTCTTCTTTGCAGATTGCTGTCATCACTTGTAAGCTCCTGTTGGAAGAGGACATTGTGTCTGTCCCTGAGAGTGGAGAACATCAGACCTCTATGTGATCATGAACGTTGTGCCCTCCGTCTCCAGTTGAAGCAGGATCACCACCACATATTCACACAACTGGTGAAAGTGAAGAACTCCAGCAAGAATACATTCAGATACTCCAGGTCCTACTTCAGTTTTGCCGTCGGCTCCGTTCTTCTACTTAGCAGAAGATGTACGGTAGCGCCCGCTCGGTCGGCCGAGGGGATGCCAACCATAGTGGAGGAAGAGATGGTGGCGGTTCTGGTAATCAGGGATCCGGCCGCTCCCCTCGCCTTCCCCGTTCTCCTCGGATGGGACACCGGCGCACCAACAGCACCGGAGGCAGCGGAGGAGGTCCCGGAGGAGCGGGAGGCAAGACGCTCTCCATGGAGAACATCCAGTCCCTCAACGCGGCGTACGCCAACTCAGGACCGATGTACCTGAGTGACAACGAGGTCGCCATGGCAGACCATCTTCCCAAAAGTGGCGGGACGGTGACGACCATGGGGAGACAGAGGGTGACGTATGGGTCGAGGGGCAGCAGCAGTGGAGTCGTGGCCGCTAGCACCCCCAATATCTCCACCTCGGTGCCTGGCAATGCTGTGCTGCCAGCAGGCATGATGGCAGGTGATGCTCTAGCTTTTGGGGACCACCACATGGCCTCCACGGTGCCGCACTCTCTACGGCAGGCCAGAGACAACACCATACTGGACCTGCAGGCACAACTCAAAGAGGTATTTTGCAAACTTTTCTCCAATTTTTGCAAGTTTGATTTGGACATGTTTGACAAGAGGTTGAGTCGCTGAGTTCGACAGACCACAGTTACAGTATTTACGCTTCTTTATCCTGCTTTCTCAGATTCTGCGTGAAAATGAGATGCTGCGGCGAGAAGTGGAAGTTAAGGAGAGCAAGCTCAGCTCCTCCATGAATTCTATCAAGACCTTCTGGAGCCCCGAATTAAAAAAGGAGCGAGCTCTCAGGAAAGATGAAGTTTCTAAGATCACAGTCTGGAAGGAACAATACCGTGTGATTCAAGATGAAGCCCAGGTGAGTGTTCCCTTAGAGAGAAGAGATTCTAGTTTCTCATCTCAACAAGTCCTTTTTTTATCAATCTGAATAAGAGTCATCAATCTGCCTGGGTCCAACATGTTCACCCGGTGTCAGCTTTAGTACAAGTGTGTTTCTCTCTTTCTTCTCTCTCTGCACAGAGGCAGGTTTTTAACATCTGGTTAATCCTCTTACATGCAGCTATATGCTCCAGCTTTAACAGATGAAAGAGGCCGTAAGTCTAATGGCCGCATTAGCATTTCTGGATGTTTTAGAAATTGCTGGATGTGGTGAACAGGATGAAAATGTGGAGAAAGTGCAGATTTAACACTGTGTATATGCACAGTAGTTTAACCACTGCAGAAGATGAGAAACCAAGTTCAGGATGCTGTCACGGGGAGCCGTGATACCGTGATACCGGAGGTGCTGTGAATAGCACTTTGGATTTAGTATTATTGTTATGTGGCCGTTCAACAACATTTCATTATTATGGTTCTCTTTTGGTTTATGGTATGTTTTGGGGACAGGTGACCTGGCACATAGATTGGAAATGATAAAAGAAAAACAGATGAATACTGGATCCTATTAATGTAGAGTTGGCTTCATTTCTTCAGGTGGGGGGGAAACCTAGCGTTTTCATTATGAACCATCTGCTGTTACTACATCTGGCTCAATTCTCACTGGTTTTTCTCTTCCACACATGTAGACCTACTGTATGCACACATGTAGACTGCACACATGTAGACCTACTGTATGCACACATGTAGACTGCACACATGTAGACCTATTGTATGCACACATGTAGGCTGCACACATGTAGACCTACTGTATGCACACATGTAGACCTACTGTATGCACACATGTAGACCTACTGTATGCACACATGTAGACTGCACACATGTAGACCTACTGTATGCACACATGTAGACCTACTGTATGCACACATGTAGGCTGCACACATGTAGACCTACTGTATGCACACATGTAGACCTACTGTATGCACACATGTAGACCTACTGTATGCACACATGTAGACCTACTGTATGCACACATGTAGACCTACTGTATGCACACATGTAGACTGCACACATGTAGACCTACTGTATGCACACATGTAGACCTACTGTATGCACACATGTAGGCTGCACACATGTAGACCTACTGTATGCACACATGTAGACCTACTGTATGCACACATGTAGGCTGCACACATGTAGACCTACTGTATGCACACATGTAGACCTACTGTATGCACACATGTAGACTGCACACATGTAGACCTACTGTATGCACACATGTAGGCTGCACACATGTAGGCTGCACACATGTAGACCTACTGTATGCACACATGTAGACTGCACACATGTAGACCTACTGTATGCACACATGTAGGCTGCACACATGTAGGCTGCACACATGTAGACCTACTGTATGCACACATGTAGACCTACTGTATGCACACATGTAGACTGCACACATGTAGACCTACTGTATGCACACATGTAGGCTGCACACATGTAGACCTACTGTATGCACACATGTAGGCTGCACACATGTAGACCTACTGTATGCACACATGTCTAAATGTAAAATGTATTTAATAAGTGAACAGATATAGGCACAGGGTCTATTTTTAAACCCTACAGTTTGTTGTGCATATTATATATGTGTGTGTATATATATATAAGTGTAATTAATGCAGATCAATAGTTGTTGTTTCACTGTGGTTCTTAATGGGGGGGGGGCGGCAGATGTGTATAATTAGCTGTTTTCTCTCCTGCTGAGTCAGAATCACAGTGTGGACTAATACCAGACCCCAGTAATGCCCGAGTAGAGCAGGACTAATCAGTGGGTGCTGTAATTTAAAGATGTCTGCTTTCATATGTCAGCCTCCACCTCCCACGCTGGCACACATGCAGCGGAAAGCACAGAAACACACACACACACACTCAAAGGCATTTAGCTAATTACAGCTTCCGTTAAACTGCATGCCCTCATTGAATGAAGGTCCAACTGACCGTGCACACGTCTGCAGTTGTATGTTTGTGTGTCGTTTCTGTTTCTGTGCCTGCTCTGCTGCAGCTTTCTCTAAATCCCGACCACAAGGCATTTCTGCCCGTCGTTCTCTGTGATAAGTGACTGCTATTATCTACTTTATAATAGTGTGAAATGGCTGTCATCTTCTGTTTCTTCCACCTAATAATCATCACTTCTTTCTTGCTAAATACTCCTTGTCACATGGATAAAATATCACATTTATCATAGGATGTTGTGAAATGCCAGTGATGTTTCATCAGCTGTTACACCGAAGTACAGATGTCAGTGTAGCTGGTCAGAGAGGGAGAATCGGAGAAGAATGCATCACACACTGAGCATCTTTAACATTTGGACTTGTGTACAGTTTGTCCAGTGCTTTGGGTGATGTGTAGCAGAGGTTTGGGTGACGTGTAGCAGAGGTTTTGATGATGTGTAGCAGAGTTTTGGGTGACGCGTAGCAGAGGTTTGGGTGATGTGTAGCAGAGGTTTTGATGATGTGTAGCAGAGTTTTGGGTGACGCGTAGCAGAGGTTTGGGTGACGCGTAGCAGAGGTTTGGGTGACGCGTAGCAGAGGTTTGGGTGACGCGTAGCAGAGGTTTTGATGATGTGTAGCAGAGGTTTGGGTGACGTGTAGCAGAGGTTTGGGTGATGTGTAGCAGAGGTTTGGGTGACGTGTAGCAGAGGTTTGGGTGACGTGTAGCAGAGGTTTGGGTGACGTGTAGCAGAGGTTTGGGTGATGTGTAGCAGAGGTTTGGGTGACGTGTAGCAGAGGTTTGGGTGATGTGTAGCAGAGGTTTGGGTGACGTGTAGCAGAGGTTTGGGTGATGTGTAGCAGAGGTTTGGGTGACGTGTAGCAGAGGTTTGGGTGATGTGTAGCAGAGGTTTGGGTGACGTGTAGCAGAGGTTTGGGTGATGTGTAGCAGAGGTTTGGGTGACGTGTAGCAGAGGTTTGGGTGATGTGTAGCAGAGGTTTGGGTGACGTGTAGCAGAGGTTTGGGTGATGTGTAGCAGAGGTTTGGGTGACGTGTAGCAGAGGTTTGGGTGATGTGTAGCAGAGGTTTGGGTGACGTGTAGCAGAGGTTTGGGTGACGTGTAGCAGAGGTTTGGGTGATGTGTAGCAGAGGTTTGGGTGACGTGTAGCAGAGGTTTGGGTGATGTGTAGCAGAGGTTTGGGTGACGTGTAGCAGAGGTTTGGGTGATGTGTAGCAGAGGTTTGGGTGACGTGTAGCAGAGGTTTGGGTGATGTGTAGCAGAGGTTTGGGTGACGTGTAGCAGAGGTTTGGGTGATGTGTAGCAGAGGTTTGGGTGACGTGTAGCAGAGGTTTGGGTGATGTGTAGCAGAGGTTTGGGTGACGTGTAGCAGAGGTTTGGGTGATGTGTAGCAGAGGTTTGGGTGATGTGTAGCAGAGGTTTGGGTGACGTGTAGCAGAGGTTTGGGTGATGTGTAGCAGAGGTTTGGGTGATGTGTAGCAGAGGTTTGGGTGACGTGTAGCAGAGGTTTGGGTGATGTGTAGCAGAGGTTTGGGTGACGTGTAGCAGATGTTCGGCTCTGTGTCCCTACGAGTTCTGACTTAGTGTTTGGATCAGTTTAGTTGGTGCATCACATCTCTTATTCTCTGTGCTCTCAAACGCCTGACTGTTATCTCTCCTCAGGCAGAGAGAGTGAGAATATGGGAGCTGAGGATGGGAGAAGGTGTGTGTGTGTGTGTGTGTGTGTGTGTGTGTGTGTGTGTGTGTGTTTCCGTGCTTGTCCGTGCATGCGGTGCAGTCACAGCAGTGAGTCAGCCTTAGTCACGGGGTGGAGAGGGTGATGGGAAGGGAGGGTTAGCGAGAGGAGAGGTGAGAGTATTGGAGGGAAGAGAGAGGGCGAGAAGCAAGGTGGAGGAAAAGTGTGGCGGTGGAGGGAGAAGGAGAGAATGACAAAGGATGGAGAGGGAGGGAGGAGGAGGAGGAGGAGGAGGAGGAGGAGGAGGAGGAGGAGGAGGAGGAGGAGGAGGAGGAGAGAGACGAAGGCAGACACTGACTTCTCTCTTTGTTCTGTGGTCTGAAAACGCTCCCAGCTGGTTGAGACCAGAGTGTAACGCAGCCTCGTGTCACCGTCTCACAGCAGCTCTGCCAAGTGTCCGTGGCGTCAGATGCCACAAACAATGCAACACTACACTGGGCTGATTGTGTTTCACCACTTGTATTTCTCTGGGCATGAAACGTAACCCTGTCCACACAGCCCAGGCTGTCGGGGGGGTACTCTGTGAGGGCACGGCCCAGTTTTCAGTCCTGATTAGAGGCTGATTAGAGGCTGATTAGAGGCTGATATTAAACATGCTGTAACACAATATTTATTCCCATAAAGTAGGATGTGTTATTAAAATAATCAACACATGTCCTACACCTCTTCCTCCCTCGTGTTCATCATTCTGTACAACAAACAGACCAGATGAATGGTAACAAACACATGTGCGTCTCTTGATTGTTTCTAGCATCTCCAGATGACTGTTCAGGCTCTTCAGGATGAGCTGAGGATCCAGAGGGACCTGAACCAGCTGTTCCAGCAGGACCCCTCCATCCAAGGCCGGGACCTGTCATCGGAGCCCACGGAGGAGAACTACCGGCGGCTACAGGCCGAGCACGAGAGGCAGGCCAAAGAGCTCTTCCTCCTTAGAAAGACCCTGGAGGAGATGGAGCTGAGGATTGACACACAGAAGCAAACTCTGGGAGCCAGAGACGAGTCCATCAAGAAGCTTCTGGAGATGCTGCAGAGCAAAGGTGTGACGAGCCTCGGCTAACTGATCCTCATAAAGTATGGACACCTTGGCTGCATGTTGAAGCCGGTGCAGAACTGTGCTACGGAGCAGTTCCTCTGTTGTTCTTTGAAACAACAGTATTTAAGTCAGCAAACTTTGAAACAGTCAGTACGTTTCTCCACAAACATGTTGGGCCTCCAATGGTTTAGGTCTCAGGCTTCACTTAAAGCTGCGGCGGTTGCCGCTAGCTTGTTCCCCCTCAGCTCTCTCCCCCGTTGGCCAGATCCGTGTTTCTGTGCTCCATAAACAACCACGATGCACGCTTTAAAGCCAAGCATGCTTCTGAGGCTAGGAATATCTGAGGACTTCATGCAGAGACCTTTGCACTGGTGTCCATCAAAATAGATCCATGTTCTGGTTCTTCAGAGAGATATTATTATTATTATTATTATATTATCTACATTTGACAAACCAGCTGCAGGAAACTAAGAAGAAACCCATTTAAACGCCAGAGAACATCAATGATAGATAGCAGATAAATGAAATACAGTAACTAGTTTATAATTAAATATGGAATTGTGCGTTTAAGAGATCCTTCCCTGCTGAACAGATGAGCTTTAGTTTCTCAGCATCAAGTCTCATCTCCTCTGCAGGTTAACTAGTGGCTGATGATGCTCAGGCTGGCTCTTACAGAGACTTTGACAAAATAAAGCTCTCTACCTCCTTCATCATTATGGTAACGAGGTGTTCTGTGCTCTGCCTCAGGGCCGTCTGCCAAGGCATCAGAGGAGGACCAGGAGCGGACCAGGAGGCTGGCTGATGCAGAGATGCACAGGCATCACCTGGAGAGTTTACTGGACCAGAGAGACCGAGAGATTAATGCATTAAGAGAGGTAATGTCCAGTCCAACCATGGGAGGTAGAACTTTACATTTCATTAGTTTACTTCTGTTGTTTTCTCTCATTTCTACTCCCATGTGAAACTGTTCTTCTTCATCTGACCCACAAGGAGCTGCACCGTCGATACGAGGGAACCCCCGAGTCCACCAAGACCAAGGCTCTCCAGACCGTCATCGACATGAAGGTGAGGATTCAAACAGAGAAGAGTCTACCAGTATGTTTGTGTTATGTTTGGTCATGTGTTCATTCTATGCGTGTGAACTCCTCTTCATCAATCCCAGGATGCAAAAATCAATTCAATGGAGCGCGGCCTGAGAGACATGGAGGAGGAGCTGCTGATGCTGAAATCGAACGGACTGCTGAGCTGTGAGGAGCGTCAGGAGGAGATGAAGCAGATGGAGGTCTACCGCAGCCACACCAAGTTCATGAAGAACAAGGTCTGAGACGACTCCACGTGGACTTTAGTTTGACTGAACTGTTGCAGTCCGACTCCTAATGAGATGCTTTTCCTCAGCACTATCATCACTATTTCACCCCCCCCCTCTTTTTTTACCCCTGTGACCTCATCTTTTTCCAGATGGAGCAGGTGAAGCAGGACCTCTCCAGGAAGGACACCGAGATGCTGGGTCTGCAGACCAAGCTGGAGACGCTCACCAACCAGTTCTCAGACAGCAAGCAGCACATCGAAGTCCTCAAGGAGTCGCTGACTGCCAAGGAGCAGCGAGCTGCCATCTTACAGACGGAGGTACAGCAGATACATACTGTATCTACACACTTTAAGGGTACACCTGTTGTGCAGTGAGAGGAAAGACCTGTTCCAGATGTTGAGGATCACTTGACCACTTTGAGAGCATGACACAGGTCTGGTCAGTGACTGTCGTCCATCTTTCCCTGAACCAGGTGGATGCCTTACGCCTGCGCTTGGAAGAGAAGGAGACAACTCTGAATAAGAAGAGCAAGCAGATACAAGAGATGTCAGAAGAGAAGGGCACACTGAACGGGGAGATCCACGACCTCAAGGACATGCTGGAGGTCAAGGAGCGTAAAGTTAACGTGCTACAGAAGAAGGTGACTTGGACTGAGAGCTGTTTCAAAGATCTTGTGTTGTCTGAAATGACCACATGCATTCATCCTGCTTCAGTGTGTGTCCTCGGTGGCTGATGCTCATTCTGACTGATGGTTGCTTGTGTTTGCTCTGCAGATTGAGAACCTTCAGGAGCAGCTGAGGGACAAGGAGAAGCAGATGAGCAGTCTGAAGGAGAGAGTGAAGTCTTTGCAGGCAGACACGTCCAACACCGACACGGCTCTCACCACGCTGGAGGAGTCTCTGGCAGAGAAGGTGAGTTTAGGTCTGCACTGACTACAGACTGTAGTGGGTTAAGGTTAGACGTATGTTTGTCCATGGTCATGTCTGTCTGATGGTTTTCTCTACCTCCTCCTAGGAGCGCATCATCGAGCGTCTAAAAGAGCAGCGAGACAGAGACGACCGGGAGAAGACGGAGGAGATCGACTGTAACAAGAAGGAACTGAAAGAGTTGAAGGAGAGACTGAGCCTCCTGCAGGGAGACCTGTCAGACAGAGAGGTGGGAACACGAGCTCGCACCAACACAAACTCTTGTTTACTGGGATTCTATTCATAGTCAGGCTTCTTTTTCCATTAGTCTTACTTTGCGATGAGTCACGGATGCCTGTATTAGATCTAATGTATTTTCAGTCTCCGTTCGATAAGCTGGGAAAGAACCATCTGTACTTCTGTGTGTGTGTGTGTGTGTGTGTGTGTGTGTGTGTGTGTGTGTGTGTGTGTGTGTGTGTGCAGACGTCTCTGTTGGACCTGAAGGAACATGCATCATCCCTGGCCTCCTCTGGGCTGAAGAAGGACTCCAAACTGAAGAGCATGGAGATCGCCTTTGAGCAGAAGAGGGAGGAGGTCCTCAAAGTGGAGAACCAGCTCAAGAGAGTGAGATCCTTAAATAAAGAAATCAGGCAGCTCGTGTGGACCGGCTAGAACATCTGTTATCCTTCCTTTAGACCGGCTAGAACATCTGTTATCCTCCTTTAGACCGGCTATAACATAGTCTGTTACCTTTAGACTGGCTATAACATAGTCTGTTATCCTCCTTTAGACTGGCTATAACATAGTCTGTTATCTTTAGACTGGCTATAACATAGTCTGTTATCCTCCTTTAGACCGGCTATAACATAGTCTGTTATCCTCCTTTAGACTGGCTATAACATAGTCTGTTATCCTCCTTTAGACCGGCTATAACATAGTCTGTTACCTTTAGACCGGCTATAACATAGTCTGTTATCCTCCTTTAGACCGGCTATAACATAGTCTGTTATCCTCCTTTAGACCGGCTATAACATAGTCTGTTATCCTCCTTTAGACCGGCTATAACATAGTCTGTTATCCTCCTTTAGACCGGCTATAACATAGTCTGTTATCCTCCTTTAGACCGGCTATAACATAGTCTGTTATCTTTAGACCGGCTATAACATAGTCTGTTATCCTCCTTTAGACCGGCTATAACATAGTCTGTTATCTTTAGACCGGCTATAACATAGTCTGTTATCCTCCTTTAGACCGGCTATAACATAGTCTGTTATCCTCCTTTAGACCGGCTATAACATAGTCTGTTATCCTCCTTTAGACCGGCTATAACATAGTCTGTTATCCTCCTTTAGACCGGCTATAACATAGTCTGTTACCTTTAGACTGGCTATAACATAGTCTGTTATCCTCCTTTAGACTGGCTATAAGATAGTCTGTTACCTTTAGACTGGCTATAAGATAGTCTGTTACCTTTAGACTGGCTATAACATAGTCTGTTATCCTCCTTTAGACTGGCTATAACATAGTCTGTTATCCTCCTTTAGACCGGCTATAACATAGTCTGTTATCCTCCTTTAGACCGGCTATAACATAGTCTGTTATCCTCCTTTAGACTGGCTATAACATAGTCTGTTATCCTCCTTTAGACCGGCTATAACATAGTCTGTTATCCTCCTTTAGACTGGCTATAACATAGTCTGTTATCCTCCTTTAGACTGGCTATAACATAGTCTGTTATCCTCCTTTAGACCGGCTATAACATAGTCTGTTATCCTCCTTTAGACCGGCTATAACATAGTCTGTTACCTTTAGACCGGCTATAACATAGTCTGTTACCTTTAGACCGGCTATAACATAGTCTGTTATCCTCCTTTAGACCGGCTATAACATAGTCTGTTATCCTCCTTTAGACCGGCTATAACATAGTCTGTTATCCTCCTTTAGACCGGCTATAACATAGTCTGTTATCCTCCTTTAGACCGGCTATAACATAGTCTGTTATCTTTAGACCGGCTATAACATAGTCTGTTATCCTCCTTTAGACCGGCTATAACATAGTCTGTTACCTTTAGACTGGCTATAACATAGTCTGTTATCCTCCTTTAGACTGGCTATAAGATAGTCTGTTACCTTTAGACTGGCTATAAGATAGTCTGTTACCTTTAGACCGGCTATAAGATAGTCTGTTACCTTTAGACTGGCTATAACATAGTCTGTTATCCTCCTTTAGACTGGCTATAAGATAGTCTGTTACCTTTAGACTGGCTATAAGATAGTCTGTTACCTTTAGACTGGCTATAACATAGTCTGTTATCCTCCTTTAGACTGGCTATAACATAGTCTGTTATCCTCCTTTAGACCGGCTATAACATAGTCTGTTATCCTCCTTTAGACCGGCTATAACATAGTCTGTTATCCTCCTTTAGACTGGCTATAACATAGTCTGTTATCCTCCTTTAGACCGGCTATAACATAGTCTGTTATCCTCCTTTAGACCGGCTATAACATAGTCTGTTATCCTCCTTTAGACCGGCTATAACATAGTCTGTTATCCTCCTTTAGACCGGCTATAACATAGTCTGTTATCCTCCTTTAGACCGGCTATAACATAGTCTGTTATCTTTAGACTGGCTATAAGATAGTCTGTTATCTTTAGACTGGTTCAGCTCTACATGATGCTACTACATGTTTCCTGTGTATGATCAGGACATAGTCTGTTATCCTCCCAGCTGCTCTCTAACCGGCATCCCGTCCTTTGTCAGGCTCAGAACGCGGCCCTGGAGGCTCAGGCCAACACCGAGCTGGCCGAGCGCATCAAGAAACTGGAACAGGAAGTGGCCCGCCACAAAGAGGATTCTGGGAAAGCCCAGGCTGAGGTGGACCGCCTGCTGGACATCCTTCGGGAGATGGAGAACGAGAAGAATGACAAGGACAAGAAGATCACTGAGCTGGAGAGGTGGGTGGAAACATCTACAGATCTGACTGTTCAACGAGACGTAAAGACGTGCACGTTAACTGTGCACCGTGTGACCAAGCTTTGCACCCGTCACTGTACAGTAATGTGTGTCACTCTGATGTGCGGACGGTTTCTGAATGTTCAGCCTGGACTAACTAGTGTTCAGGTTCAGCTGTGAGTCTTCTGTTGAGCAGCTACACTGAGCTCTCTGTCTTCATCCCTGCTAGCTGGGACTTGTGACCGCTGGTCCTCATGACTCGTGCACATTTCCCTCCGATGACATCATGTCACTCTGGAGATCGTTGCCTCCGGCACATTATGGAGGATTTGAATGTAATTTGGCCATCTGCCATTTTTAAATCTCAGATTGAAAGCTGATGTGGTGAATGTTCTCAGCAGAGCTGCTCTGAGGCTGGTACTAGTAGTAGTACGCAGAGTAGTGCACAGAGTAGTACGCAGAGTAGTGCACAGAGTAGTACACAGAGTAGTGCACAGAGTAGTACACAGAGTAGTGCACAGAGTAGTACACAGAGTAGTGCACAGAGTAGAGCACAGAGTAGTACGCAGAGTAGTGCACAGAGTAGTACGCAGAGTAGTGCACAGAGTAGTGCACAGAGTAGTACACAGAGTAGCACACAGAGTAGAACACAGAGTAGTACACAGAGTAGCACACAGAGTAGTGCACAGAGTAGAACACAGAGTAGTACACAGAGTAGTGCACAGAGTAGTGCACAGAGTAGAACACAGAGTAGAGCACAGAGTAGTGCACAGAGTAGAACACAGAGTAGAACACAGAGTAGTGCACAGAGTAGAACACAGAGTAGTACACAGAGTAGTACACAGAGTAGTGCACAGAGTAGAACACAGAGTAGAACACAGAGTAGAGCACAGAGTAGTGCACAGAGTAGAACACAGAGTAGAACACAGAGTAGTACACAGAGTAGCACACAGGCTGTTAGTTTAGTACTTGTATGTATCGGTGGTGAACTCTGAGATCTGATGACACCACGTATGACGTCCCCCCCCTCCTCCGTCTTCCTCCTGTTCTTCGTATTGACTCATCTTCCTGCTCTCTCTGTTTTTCTCTTTACTGCTTTCTTGTCTTTACACCGGGACTCCCCCCCCCCACCAGTCTGGCCTCCAGGTTAGTATTCTCTCTTCTTCTCTCCTCCTCGACCCGCCATCCTTTTGATTCTGTTAGTCTCTGCCTTGTTTCTCTCCACCTCTCAGCCCTCTATAGTAGTATGTGCTGTCTCCACGTATCACACTCTTTCCTCTTATTCTGTTCATTTTCCTCTTTTACCTTCTTAAGTTGTTCCGTCTTCCACCCTCAGTCAAATGTGAGATTGAGTGTTTGCAGGGCTGTGAAACCTCAGCAGAGCCCGTCTGTGAGGCTCTTCATCTTTAGAATGTATTTTACTGTATTTAACTTACGATTGTCTACGATCACAACTGACCTCTAAACATTCTACGTGGAGGATCATTGATGGATTCAACAAAACAAAGATGAAAGTATGAAATATGCTTCCTTTACCTGATGTAGTGAAAAGGGCCACTTAAGGGTACTAAACAGAACTGCACTTCCCACAATATCTCCATCTGTTTTCAGTTGGAATGATAAACGACATTCAGAAGTTCACACGTACATGACCTGTAACCTCTCCTCCCATGTGTCCCTCGCCGTCCCTCCAGGCAGACGAAGGACCAGTCGAAGAAGGTGGCGTCTCTGAAGCACAAGGAGCAGGTGGAGAAGAGCAGGAACGCCCGCCTGGTGGACGAGGCCAGGAAGAGGGAGGACAACATGTCTGAGAGCTCTCAGCAGGTGAAGGTGAGGCACTCGTAGGAAGCTGGCATTAGAACTGAGCCGCTGGCTCCGGCTCGTCGGTTCAGCGTCCAACAGTCCATAACATGAACTCCTCCTCCTCCCATTGTGAAGGACACTCTACGTCAGAAGTCTGAGCGCATCGAGGAGCTGGAGGAGGCCCTGAGAGAGAGCGTTCAGATCACCGCTGAGAGAGAGATGGTGCTGGCTCAGGAGGAGGCTGCCAGGTCTCTGCAGGAGAAACAGGTACACAACGTCCTCCTGAACACACACCAGACGGAGATATCAACCCAGAGGAGCGCACAGATAACACAGACTCCTTCATATACCCTCATCTTTCTGCTGCCATTGTGCTGTTTCTCATCCCTTCTTCTCCACCTCCCTCCTCCTCCTCCATCTCTCTCTCAGTTCTTTTATCTCTGCTTGTGGTTTTCTCTCTGTTTTCTCTCTGCTACTCACCGCCTCTCAGAAGCACTCACTCAAACCAATGCATGAGTCCAACCTCGCCCACTTTAAGTGGTCTAAGGTACGAGCCCAGTGTGTGTGACCTCCCATCAGTGAGCAACAACACTTCCAGGGGTGGACACAATAACAGCAACACCTGTACAAGTCATGCAGTAACACAACAACCCGGCTTTACTGGCTTTACCGGCTTTACCTGCGTTACCGGCGTTTGTGATCACCTTTAGGGGAATCAGAGTTTTGTTGGATAACTGTGTGATGTTGTGAGGTGTTGCTGTTTCCAGCCCGTGTAGTAGTTTCCTTGTTATTTTGTTTACCTGCTTATGAACCATATTAACGCTGATGAGTCGGTCGGCTTGTCCATCCAGTGGCCAATAGAATTGATCATTTGGGGATGAATTATTCACTCAGTCAATTGTAATTAAAGTTGTATTGATATGAAACAGCGGTACTCTTGTGCCATTTTGAAATGAATAACAGGTAAATGAAGTACCGTGCTGTAGTTTAATGGTTTCTGTGTTCTAGTTGGTTCCTAAAAGCCCACATGAGGTTCTGCTGCCTCTTATTAGAGCTCCTCATACTGGCCCATAGTGAGCCCGGTGCTCTCACTGATGGACTCAGGTCATCTGTGTCACTCTACTCTTGATTGAGTTGTTGTGTGTGTGTGTGTGTGTGTGTTCCCAGATGGAGGAGCTGCTGGGGGCCATGGAGAAGGTGAAGCAGGAGCTGGAGTCCATGAGGGCCAAGCTGGCCTCCACCCAGCAGTCTCTGTGTGAGAAAGAGTCTCACCTCTCCACCCTGAGAGCTGAACGCAGGAAACACCTGGAGGAGGTGCTGGAGATGAAGTAAGACGCACACGCACACACGCACGCGCACACACACAGTAGGGAGGAGTTGACTCTGGAGGATCGATTGCTGCTTTCATCTTGTAGAATGTCATCCTCTTCTGGCCTCTCCAGCTGGCAGCATGATGATCTTCTGTTATGAATAATAAATGATAATTGAGCTATTTACTGGTGTGGTTAAATGCCATCATGTTGTCTCCCCCCCCCCCCCCCCCCAACAGGCAGGAGGCGCTGCTGGCTGCTATCAGTGAGAAGGACGCTAACATCGCCCTGCTGGAGCTGTCCTCCTCTAAGAAGAAGAAGACCCAGGACGAGGTGTCTCTGCTGAAGAGGGAGAAGGACCGACTGGTGCAACAGCTCAAACAGCAGGTGGGGGGGGGTCCAGTAGTTCAGGGAGCCTCCATGTGATTACACACATTCATGTTCCTTCCATCTATCTTCCTACACGTCTCTCACATAGAATATGTCCACCAGTAGGGACTCGCTGTCCTGCCCAGAACAAACCTCTGGAGAGATGTGTCTCCGGATGTCAGGGACAGTTTGATGTGAGGGACAGTTTGATGTCAGGGACAGTTTGATGTCAGGGACAGTTTGATGTGAGGGACAGTTTGATGTGAGGGACAGTTTGATGTCAGGGACAGTTTGATGTCAGGGACAGTTTGATGTGAGGGACAGTTTGATGTGAGGGACAGTTTGATGTCAGGGACAGTTTGATGTGAGGGACAGTTTGATGTCAGGGACAGTTTGATGTGAGGGACAGTTTGATGTCAGGGACAGTTTGATGTCAGGGACAGTTTGATGTCAGGGACAGTTTGATGTGAGGGACAGTTTGATGTGAGGGACAGTTTGATGTGAGGGACAGTTTGATGTGAGGGACAGTTTGATGTCAGGGACAGTTTGATGTCAGGGACAGTTTGATGTGAGGGACAGTTTGATGTGAGGGACAGTTTGATGTCAGGGACAGTTTGATGTGAGGGACAGTTTGATGTCAGGGACAGTTTGATGTGAGGGACAGTTTGATGTCAGGGACAGTTTGATGTCAGGGACAGTTTGATGTCAGGGACAGTTTGATGTGAGGGACAGTTTGATGTCAGGGACAGTTTGATGTCAGGGACAGTTTGATGTCAGGGACAGTTTGATGTGAGGGACAGTTTGATGTCAGGGACAGTTTGATGTGAGGGACAGTTTGATGTCAGGGACAGTTTGATGTCAGGGACAGTTTGATGTCAGGGACAGTTTGATGTGAGGGACAGTTTGATGTGAGGGACAGTTTGATGTGAGGGACAGTTTGATGTCAGGGACAGTTTGATGTGAGGGACAGTTTGATGTGAGGGACAGTTTGATGTGAGGGACAGTTTGATGTCAGGGACAGTTTGATGTGAGGGACAGTTTGATGTGAGGGACAGTTTGATGTCAGGGACAGTTTGATGTCAGGGACAGTTTGATGTGAGGGACAGTTTGATGTCAGGGACAGTTTGATGTGAGGGACAGTTTGATGTGAGGGACAGTTTGATGTGAGGGACAGTTTGATGTGAGGGACAGTTTGATGTGAGGGACAGTTTGATGTCAGGGACAGTTTGATGTGAGGGACAGTTTGATGTCAGGGACAGTTTGATGTCAGGGACAGTTTGATGTCAGGGACAGTTGGATGTGAGGGACAGTTTGATGTGAGGGACAGTTTGATGTGAGGGACAGTTTGATGTCAGGGACAGTTTGATGTCAGGGACAGTTTGATGTGAGGGACAGTTTGATGTGAGGGACAGTTTGATGTCAGGGACAGTTTGATGTGAGGGACAGTTTGATGTGAGGGACAGTTTGATGTCAGGGACAGTTTGATGTCAGGGACAGTTTGATGTGAGGGACAGTTTGATGTGAGGGACAGTTTGATGTGAGGGACAGTTTGATGTCAGGGACAGTTTGATGTCAGGGACAGTTTGATGTGAGGGACAGTTTGATGTGAGGGACAGTTTGATGTCAGGGACAGTTTGATGTGAGGGACAGTTTGATGTGAGGGACAGTTTGATGTCAGGGACAGTTTGATGTGAGGGACAGTTTGATGTGAGGGACAGTTTGATGTCAGGGACAGTTTGATGTCAGGGACAGTTTGATGTGAGGGACAGTTTGATGTGAGGGACAGTTTGATGTGAGGGACAGTTTGATGTGAGGGACAGTTTGATGTCAGGGACAGTTTGTTCAGTACCCATAGTTTATATTGTAATAGTTATATAATGGTTTGTGTTGTCGTCGGGCACACTGCTGCCAAATACCAGTAAATGATGTCCCTCGAGGATTATCTGTCAGTACTTCAGGTCCCTGGATGTGGACCACCGTACGCTCTCTCGCTCCGACCAGCAGCCAATCAAACAGTCGACTAAAACCACGGCTCCATATCAGACTGCTTCTCTGGACGCCGGCTCCGCCCCAAGCTTCTAGACATGAGCAATCATTACTTTCACCTGGCTTACCTTTACTTTGAAATAAACAAACTGGGGCACTTCTTCCACGTATAAATAGTAGGACTCGGTAGGACGCGGCAGGACTCAGTAGGACTCAGTAGGACTCAGGAGGATGCGGCAGGACTCGGTAGGACTCGGTAGGACTCGGTAGGACGCAGCCACGTCGCTCACAACCCTCAGTAATAATGCTATTGAATAAAATGTTATTATGAGCGATGGCCAGGATGCTTCTGTGTGAGTGACCTTTCCATCCCAGCTTCAGAAATCCGTCTCCTGCTCTTCATCATGTCTTCATCATGTCTTCATCATGTCTTCATCATGTCTTCATCATGTCTTCATCATGTCTTCATCATGTCACTGACGTGTTTTCAATCGACAGACTCAGAACAGAATGAAACTGATGGCAGACAACTACGAGGACGACCATCTGAAGACGGCTCCGGACCAGACCAATCACAAACCCTCTCCAGATCAGGTAGCTCCTCTCTCCACTGATCAGTCCCACATTGATCCTGATCAGCTTCTCTGAGGCGATGTGTTCTATAGTATAATCTATAATACTACTAATATACAGTACAGAGGGTAGATGCATGAAGGGAACACTGAAGTCTGTCTTTCTGCTCACTAACCAACTGTTCCTTTGTAACGCTGCGATGGGCTAACAGGATGATGAGGAGGGGATCTGGGCATAGCCGACCTTTTGCCCCCCCCCCTTTCTCTCTCTCTCAGCCACTTTGTTCAGACGGGTGAGCTCGTATAAAGCCAGACGTGTCACACCTGTGTTCCTCGTCTCTCTGTGGCGTGTTGACTTCTCTTCCGTTCACTGTGCTTTTCTTTTTGTCGTTTCCATCCCGCTCTTCTTCTCAGCGTCGGTGGTCACGCTCATCACTGCCTGGTCTTTCTGTTCCAACTCATCCCTTCATCTCTGTTCATTTCTCTCTTTTGACTGGCTTATGGGATCAGTGGTGTGTGTGTGTGTGTGTGTGTGTGTGTGTTTACATGCACGAGCTCAGAGGATGAGATGGTACTGATCCTGGATCGGTCTCATCACCTCATCGTTGCTTTGCATGCCGCTGCTCTGACACTGATGATTGGCTCCTCACATTTGACCCGTACAGACAGGTGTCTGATTGGATAACGGTGTTAACCTCCTGGTAATCAGCGGTTGAGTGAGACGCTTTGTTGAGCTGCACGTACACAGACAACCCCCCATAGATCCTGTAATAATGCACGTGAGGAGGTGGGCTCTGATGTGAGGTGGTGATGGCTTCATATCGGCGTGCATGCACATGATCATGTTTGTTTTACTCTCATTTCTTAGTTCTTTCATAAAGTTCCATCATTTCAACGTGAGCACAACTCTCGTGTGTCATCTAAAGAAGAGTATTTTTTCCTCTGTCTTTCTTCCTCATACTCTTTTCCCTTTCATCCCCCCCTGCAGATGATCCCCCCTCTTCTAGCCCTGTCCCAGAACCGCAGTAAGCTCAAGCTCTACATCGCCCACCTGACAGACCTCTGCCACGACCGGGACCCCAGCATCCTCAGCCAGCTCACGCCGCCCTCTCACTACCACCACAGCGACCCCGACGACTGGGAGGAGGAGCTCCAGAAGATGAGTGTGGAACAGGTAGCGGAGGAACTCTCTGGAGCATAGAACTGACTGAATGTTATATCGGCATATATAAAGAGTGAAAAGATAAGCATTGATCATAATGAAGGATTGAAACTAGCACCTGCCAGATCCGGGGTAAAGGCAGCGACATACAGCTCATCTCAACATAAACAACAACACATGGAAATGATGGCGCTGAACGGCACGGCACGGTTTGGATCGTTTGTTCCTATTCTGAAATGGCCCTGAGAGACTTCTTACCACAGACCTTGGTGGAGGTCTGCGCTCTCCGAGTGCACGTCTAGTTTCTGATGTAATAACTTGGATGTAGTTGTTGTTTCTGTGTGTTAGTCCATGTGGGAGTCATAGCGTGTGTTTCCATCTGCATGATGATGCAGTCGCTTCATTGGATCAGGGGGAGATCACTAAATTCAAATTCAATATGTATTTTATTTCATTTTTTGTTGATTGAAAGTCTGTAAAAATAAACTAATTCCTTGTTTCCCTCCAGTTGGAGCGAGAGCTGCAGGTGTGTGAGAAGGAGAGCGGAGAGCTGCAGGAGTTCGCCAACGCTGTTCTCCAGCAGATCGCTGACTACTGCCCCGACATCCTGGAGCAGGTCGTCAACGCCCTGGAGGAGTCCTGCTGACAACTCTGAGCTCCGACACCCCCCGGCTGACCCCCGGCCGACACCCGGCTGACACCCGGCCTCCACGTAATCTAATCTGTAGCTGAGCCCGGTGCCCCTACCTCCACTCCACGAGGCTCCTGGAAGGATGAGAGAAAGCCGGGGCATTATCTCCCCCCACTGAGCTCCGCCTCCTCGCTCCCCTCGTCCACCCTGGAACAAACTCTCACGACTCCGAAGTGCTTTCCTGTCTCGTGTGTCTCTCTAACGTCAGGCCTGTAAAATCAAATTAGGGATGTTCGCAAAGTCTATTGAAGTTCTCAAACATCAGATTACACTCCTCCTTTAACGGCAGCTGTGGTCGACGGAGGAGAAGAGAAGAACTAAAGATCTCACCTGGTCACATATCGGGCCGGCTGCAGCTCACCAGAGGGCTGTGAACAGCTAACAGACTGTGAACTCTGCTCGTAGTAAACTTAGTTGGTATTGCTCACCTGTAAGTCTGACCAGGTGCGTTGGGATAGGGGCGTTGGGATAGAACGGATCTTGGATGAAAGAAGCAAACTTCCGCACAAAGTCTTGGAGTCTACTGCCAACCGTCATCTCCCGAGACGTCTTCATCCACAGCAGGAACTGCTGGATCCAGCACAGTTACCTCACTTCTATCTCAGTCTTTCACCACTCTGACTCCTCCGGTGTGTCTCTGGAGTTTAAAGGGGTAGATTCCTTCGTCACATGGGGCAGGAGAGCACTTCTTGTCTTTTAGTCTGGGGAGCTGCTACATCACGAGGGGAGCTCAGCTCAGCGGGGGAATCCTGAAGCCATGTAGATGTAGTCAGTGTTGGTTACTAACTGGTAGGTTAAACCCAGCTACAGCTGAACACTTAACCAAATATAGATGCAGCATGTTCTTCAGATGTTTCCTCTCCCAGCGGGGGGGCTGTGGATCTGTCCTTGTAGGTACTGAGTAGTCTGAGGCTGGGTCACTGGCATGAGAGGGGGGTCAAGGCCTGACCTTTGGCCCAGATCAAGGTGATCTTTTAGTTCCAGTTTGTTCTCATGAGAGAGAGAGGAAACAAAAGAAACAAAAAAAAATCTTTTATTCTCTGAGGCGTTTTCATTTCTCGATGGTTTTGCACACAACGTCCACGTGTTTATGAGGTATGCAAAGTTTCTTTTGAGAACGTTCTAGTGGCCTTGGAGCATGCACAGAGATCAGTACTGGACCTAACGCAGGGATAGATCTATTCCTCTGTCATATTGGTGCTAAGGCATGATGTAAGATCCACTGATCACTCAGTCTCATCCAAAGTTTCTACACATGTTCCGTAAAGCCCTCCTGATCTTTAGTTGACTGAATCACTGAAGAACCTTTTCTGGTATGTTTTAACTCTTCAGGGCTGAGGTTTTTAATTACTAAGTGCATCTCTACATTTACAGGAAACAAAAGTCACTTTTCAGCAGATTTTTGACTTTTTAGATCAGTTTGTAAATAACGTGATATTTAACACGTCCAGTGACTGAATAAAGGTAATTAAGGTGAAGGTGTTGTGCATTCTTTAAAAAACAAATCTGAAAAGTTAAAGGGACTGTTTGTAACTTCTTAAACGTATAAATCATTGCTGGTCGGTGTCTCATGGTCTCTCGTGTGTCTCCGCTGTTCAGACTCAGACTCCAACACAAACTCCAGTGAAGCACCAAAACCTCTTGGTTGTATCTAGTGAAGCTGTTAAACAGTGTTGGCCGCGGTCGGAGGACGCGGGGGAGACCGTAGCTTTGGTCTCCAGGACCGGAGTCTCTGCTCCTCTGCTCCTCTGCCTGCCTTCACTCACACACCACGCTCCTTCTCTCTCTCTCTCTCTCCACCTCTCACGTGCATGCTGCTCACTCCACACTGCAGAAGAGTTAGTTTAGCTCTGAGAATATCTAGTGAATGTTCAGTGGACGTTTGTGCAGAAATAACTGCTGCAGCTCCTCCAGACCAACAGAGGTTTCCCGTGTCTTGTGAAGTGACGGGGCTCCGCAGAGAGAAACGTTATCGTCTCCCCCGTTCCCTCCGGCCGCGGTCGGGAGGCTGAAGCAGGAAAAGCCAACACTAGGATCAGCATTGATTCATGGAGAGACCTTGGTCTGGTCAGCTAACATTACTGCCAAGCAGCTGAAATATAGAGTGATATTGTGCTTTTAGCTGACGTGTGTCTCCTCACTGTGTTGAGCGATGCTCCTTCATGTCTATGTAGAGCGAGCACAAGCGCCAACAACAGGACGCTGACTTTAGTTGACTTAACGGACACAGGTGAAGCTGCTAACAAGACATTTAGGATTCTTACAAACAGTCCCTTTAACAGCGGTGCAGTCGTCTTTTGTGTCTAATTTTGTCTTCAGGACAAAATGTGTGTGCGTGTGTGTGTGTGTGTGTGTGACAGTACTGCCATAACTTGCGGAAAGTCATGTTCTATAGAGATATATATATAAATATAATACATATATATAAATTGTTTACTGTATGGATATGCATTGAATGTTTGCACAGAATCTCGAGGAGCTCTGAACAACGTGGAGTTTTGAGTTTTGTGTCTTCAGAGGAAACAAAGTGTCAAAAATCTCTTTTGTGTCAAAGCAACGTGTGAACTCCAAACCGTGACTTTGTGATGGGAGACGAACTTTTCTTGCATTTATTTCTAACCGTCATTTTTTGATATACTTTCACCGTATGGTGATGTAAATGTATGATCCTGAGATTCCAGTGTTGTTGTCTTCTCTTCTTACCTGTTTCTGTTGGTTGATGTCAGACCTGATGAAAGATACGTCCTCAACCATCACGGCCCTCCTGCTCTTATAAAAGGAACTTGGTGTTACTAAACAAACTTTCTATGTACGGTTGATTTACAGAAACATGTTTAGGTGGACTAGAAGTCCAACACATCCGCTGGTTTTGGAGGATGCTTGTTGTTCTTCTTGTCTGTCCATCCTCTGGGAGCGGATTTTAATTCCTCCCCGTCCCTTTTTGAACTGCTCACCGTTCACCGCCGGCTTCACACAAAGCGTCTCTTAAAGGTCCCATATTGTAAAAAGTGAGGTTTTCTTGTCTTTTATATTATGAAGCAGGTTTAAAGGTCCCATATCAGCTCATTTTAAGGTTCGTACTTGTATTTTGTGTTTCTACTAGGCAACAGCTTGGGTCCATGTTTACTTCCTGTCAGCTGATGTTATTTACATTCACTGCAACAGGAAATAAACTGGGACACATTTAGTATGTTTACATTTAAATCTGTGTAATGGTCTAAATATTGTATATTTGTGACATCACAAATGGACAGAAATCCTGACGGCTTGTTTCAAAAGCTCAGTTTAAAAATTACGGACTGTGTATTTCTCTGTATATTGAGCGTTTTGATAGTTTAACAGTATTTATATATAGAACTTAAACCTGCTTTATAATAAAAAACGTGAAAATCTCACTTTTTAATATTATGGGACCTTTTAAGTGCTTTATAAAATACTGTTAAACTATCAAAACGCTTAATATACGGAGAAATACACATAGTCCGTAATTTTTAAACTGAGCTTTTGAAACAAGCCGTCAGGATTTCTGTCCATTTGTGATGTCACAAATATACAATATTTAGACCATTACAGTTTTAAACGTAAACATTCTAAATGTGTCCCAGTTTATTTCCTGTTGCTGTGTATGTAAATAACATCAGCTGACAGGAAGTAAACATGGACCCAAGCTGTTGCCTAGCAACGCAATTCCGTTGAAATGCACTAAAACGGAGCGTTTCAGACAGAGGGTGAATACAGGTATATTCAGACAGACAGGAAGAGGAAAATATATTTTTTTTTAACATGACAGCATGTAAACATGTTCTAGTAGAAACATTAAATACAAGTATGAACCTGAAGATGAGCACGATGTGGGACCTTTAAGTCCCCTTACGTTGGCCTGTGTGTCCCCGTTCTCGCCTTAATGTCTCGTCATCTCTTTTTCTCGACTCTTCTCATCGAGGAGCACAGAGCTGATTAACGGGGCTTCTGTCAAGTTTCACGGTATCAGTTTGTTTTATTTTGCATTTGTATCAGAAACGTTCTGCCTTCTGTCTGTTGGTGTTAAAGAATCAAACTGTAAAGAGAAACTAAACAGACTGTTTGTGACTTCTTTGGATTTTGTATGTATGTAAATAAATAAATTATAAGCCTCTCAGAGACGGACACCACTGTTGACTTATTACTTCTACTGGTATCGGATCGGTACTCGGTATCAGATGATACTAAAGCCCAGGTATCATCGGGACTGAAAAAGTGTGATCATGCGTCTCTACTGATTTCACTTTTCTAGCTGTCATAAAGTTGATTTAAAGGTTAAAGATAACGTACACTCATCAGCCGTAACATTAACAACATTCAGACCACTGACAGGTGAAGTGAAAAACATGGATTATCTGGTTACCATGGCACCTGGCAGTGGGGGGGATATATTAGACAGCAAGTGAACATAGATAGATAGTGCTGGCTAGACGACCGGGTCAGAGCATCTCCAGAACTGCAGCTCTTGTGGGATGTTCCCGGTCTGCAGCGGTCAGGACCTACCAAAAGTGGTCCAAGGAAGGAGAACCGGTTAACCGGCGACAGGGTCAGACCCGAGGCTCATTGATGCACGTGGAGGGTCGAAGGCTGGCCCGAAGTGGAGTTGCTGAAGTCCTCACAATGTTATTGAGAACATGCATCACATGTTCAGGATGTAAAGTTAAGTAAAACTAAAGTATTGGTAAGCAAGGTGAAACTTGCTCTGAGCCCAGGTTATCAGACACAGCTGTGTATTATTTGAAGTATTTCTTTGTGCCAGTGACACTAAATAGGAACTCTCCAAATGTGAATACATTTCACCACAGTAGTTTAATATCACTAATAATGCTCAAACATTATCATTAATGTTTAAATTAAATGTCAGTTTGTTAAAAAGAAATGAGTGTGAATTCCCTTCAGCTGCACAAGTTGAATTAATATTACCTGATTAAGATCATTTCCATATTAATCACATTATTCACTTCAGATTTAATTTAGTGGTAAGAAACAAAGTAAGAAATCCAAAAGGCATTCTGATTATCTTGTGCAGCATATTCATAAAAACATATGATGCCCTAAACTGCAGAAAGCACAGAGATTGTAATCTTCATAATTATAACTCAAATAATAGTTGGTTACAAATTCTACAAGTAAAACACACAAAACTGAAACATATTTGCCATCTTTATTCATAAATAGCACTACTGTATGAATATAAAACAATCTTAAATTACTGCTTTTTTTTAAACAAATACTCTGACGCTATGGTTGGAAGCTCCTCAGGAGAAAACAGTTTTTAAGGTATTGCATATCGCCTTGGCAGCTGTTAATTACTACGCCTTTAGTTGTGTTGATGAACCTTTGACAGAGTAGCATACCGGAACATCTGATACATACGTATTCCCTCAGGAATATGAAACATAGCCGACTATACACAGGTAAACAGAGACAGACAGGAGTGATCCACCCACTTCAATTTGAAGTACAATTTTGTCAACAGTCGCTCAATACGAAAATATTGGTTACACAAGTAAAAAATACATCAGCCGAAAAAAACATTCTATCAAAATTTGCCTTTCTGTTAAGAGTTAAAATGCCTAGCTATTATTCTGTAAAATATCTAAATCTCCATTGGTATGTGAGTCACAAAAATATGCAATGTAATCTAGTATTCAGCGATAGTAGGCACTCCTGTGTTTGATGGGTGAGGTAGCTAGATAGTGAGAACTGTACACAGGCTGAGATTAAACAATGCACATCAGAAGAGAGCCAGACTGAAACTAAGAATGGAGTATTGCAGCGCAGGTGAACAATATCCCAGTGATCCATGTCGAGTCCCTCTCCTGCTTTTTAGTCACAGTATAGAAGGTACAATTAAGAATGGATACAGGCACGACTGAGCTCTATTCACGATGAAACAGGTGTACATGAGAGAGTTCACCTGACTCTCTCTTATACACGATGAAACAGGTGTACATGAGAGAGTTCACCTGACTCTCTCACTCTCAGTCATCTGCCACAGTCCCAGGTTCAACACTTTAAGGCACGGCAGCTGCGTTATCCTCTCCAGACCCCTCTTGGTGATCTTGGTACACCCGTACAGATCGATGCCCGTCAGCTGGGTCAGGTGGTCGGCTATCAGCTCCAAGCCTTTGTCTGTGATCCTCACACACTGTCCGATGTTCAGAGTCTTGAGTTCGTGCATCTGGCGTACCATCCTGTTGATGCCATCGTCACTGATGTGGCAGGAGCACAGAGAGAGAGACTTGAGCTGGTACAGACCCTGGGCGATGTAGGCCAGGCTCTGGTCTCCGATCTTGTCACAGAAGGAGACGTCGAGTCCAGAGAGCCGGAGGGACCCCATGGCCAGGTGCATGATCCCAGTGTCACTGATGTTATCACAGGACCTCAGGTTTAAGCTGCACAGGTGGGTCATATGAGACAGATGGATCATCCCTGCGTCCGATATGCCTCCGCAGAAGCTGAGGTTGAGCACTTTGAGCTTGTTCAGGCCCTTGGAGACATGTTTGAGAGACAGGTCCGTGAGCTTCTGGCAGTCCTGCAGGGTTAACTTCTCCAGGTTGAGGCAGCCCTCTGCAGCGCTGCGGGTCATACCTGCCAGGTGACCGATGCCCACGTCGGACACATGCCTGCAGCTGCGCAGGTTGAGACTCTGCAGTCTGTGCAGTCCCCAGGCGATGAGCAACAGGCCGGTGTTGGTGATGTTACTGCAGCCTCCCAGCTCCAGAACCTCCAGGTTCTTCAGGTACTGAGCGATCCGGCCCAGGCTGGAGTCAGTGATCTGTTTACACAGACTGAGGTTCAGGACCCGCAGAGACGGGATGTCCTGCACGAAGGCATGACCCAGTCCGTTATCCGTCAGGTTGAAGCAGCCACACAGGTTCAGACTCTCGATGAGCGGCATGCCCTGGATCACATAGCTCAGAGACCTCCTCAGGCTCAGGATCTGGACCTTCTTGATGCCTCTGGTCTGCAGGCTGGGGAACAGAGACGGGTTGGCTCTCCGGAGGTGCAGCTTCGCCTCGACCCCCCTCCAGACGGACTTATGGTAGGACGCGTCTCTCCAGGCCGAGCACACCACCGCCACCCGGCCTTTGTCCTTCACCTCCAGGTAGCTGAAGATGATAGCCAGGATCTCCGGGAACAGGCAGGAGATGTGCGTCTCCATCTCGAACATCACGGCGGACTGATGGGCTGCTGGGAGAGCAGCAGCAGGAGGAGGAGGAGGATCACCGTGTCGCGGTCTGCTCAACAGAACACACTCTGCTGCTCAAGATGCTGCTGGCAGCTGCTGGCAGCTAGCGGCAGCTAACGGCAGCTAGCGGCAGCTAACGGCAGCTAACGGCAGCTAGCACACAGAGCTAGCTGTAGTTAGCTTTGTGTTAGCAGAACAAAAACCCGCCCATTTCACCGGAGCCAGTTTCACCACTAGTATACTCAATACCGGAATTATCATACACCTTACAGTACGAAACACCAACACAACACTAGCAGGCTAAGCTAACTCAGCTAGCAGGCTAAGCTAACTCAGCTAGCAAGCTAAGCTAACTCAGCTAGCAAGCTAAGCTAACTCAGCTAGCAAGCTAAGCTAATTCAGCTAGCAGGCTAGGCTAATTCAGCTAGCAGGCTAGGCTAGTGCAGCTAGCAGGCTAGGCTAGTGCAGCTAGCAGGCTAGGCTAGTTCAGCTAGCAGGCTAGGCTAGTGCAGCTAGCAGGCTAGGCTAGCTGTAGCTAGCAGGCTAGGCTAGCTGTAGCTAGCAGGCTAGGCTAGCTGTAGCTAGCAGGCTAGGCTAGCTGTAGCTAGCAGGCTAGGCTAGCTGTAGCTAGCAGGCTAGGCTAGCTGTAGCTAGCTGCTGTTCTCTGGGTAACTACTGAGCAGATGAGCAGCAGCATCTCTTCTCGGTCAGAACTAGTTCAGTTCCTCCAGATCCTCTCAGACTGGATCAGACTGGGTCAGACTGGTCCTGACTGGATCAGACTGGATCAGACTGGTCCTCTACTCTTCTGTAGTGGAAACTTTCCTCCACTCAGTAGTTTGTTGGTTCGAAGCTGAAACTAAGTGAACTAGTTCTTTCCCTCCGGAGCAGCGCGGAGGAATACAGCGGAGGAATACAGCTTCTCTCTGTTAGTCAGAGCGGATCCATCTGCTGACCAGCGGCCCCTACTGGACCCGACCGGGACCGGGACCGGGACTATACCAGCCCCCTATACTGACTCCACCACACAGCTCTAATAACAACACATATTATTATTATTATTATATAATAATAACAACACATATTATTATTAATGTATAATAATAACAACACATATTATTATTAATATATAATAATAACAACACATATTATTATTAATGTATAATAATAACAACACATATTATTATTAATGTATAATAATAACCACATATTATTATTAATATATAATAATAACAGCAGATATTATTATTAATGTATAATAATAACAACACATATTATTATTAATATATAATAATAACAGCAGATATTATTATTAATGTATAATAATAACAACACATATTATTATTATTATATAATAATAACAACACATATTATTATTATTATATAATAATAACAACACATATTATTATTATTATATAATAATAACAACACATATTATTATTAATGTATAATAATAACAACACATATTATTATTAATATATAATAATAACAGCAGATATTATTATTAATGTATAATAATAACAACACATATTATTATTATTATATAATAATAACAACACATATTATTATTATTATATAATAATAACAACACATATTATTATTAATGTATAATAATAACAACACATATTATTATTAATGTATAATAATAACAGCAGATATTATTATTAATGTATAATAATAACAACACATATTATTATTAATATATAATAATAACAGCACATATTATTATTATTATATAATAATAACAACACATTATTATTAATGTATAATAATAACAGCAGATATTATTATTAATGTATAATAATAACAACACATATTATTATTAATGTATAATAATAACAACACATATTATTATTAATATATAATAATAACAGCACATATTATTATTATTATATAATAATAACAACACATATTATTATTAATGTATAATAATAACAACACATATTATTATTATTATATAATAATAACAACACATATTATTATTAATATATAATAACAACACATATTATTATTATTATATAATAATAACACATATTATTATTAATATATAATAATAACAGCAGATATTATTAATATATAATAATAACAACACATATTATTATTAATAATAACAGCAGATAATATTAATATATAATAATAACAGCAGATATTATTATATAATAATAACAGCAGATATTATTAATATATAATAACAGCAGATATTATTATTAATATATAATAATAACAGCAGATATTAATAATAACAGCAGATAATAATATATATTAATAACAGCAGATATTATTATTAATATATAATAATATAAGCAGATATTATTATTAATAATAACAGCAAGTATTATTATTATTATATAATGATAAAAGAAGATATTATTATTATTATTAATAATAACAGCAGATATTTTTATTAATAATAACAGCAGATGTTATTATTAATGTATAATAATAACAACAGATATTATTATTAATGTATAATAATAACAACAGATATTATTAATATATAACAGCAGATATTATTATTAATATGTGACTACAGCGTCTCTCAGCAAGAACACGAGGAGTCAATACAACATGAAGGTGTTCACATTGTTTACATATTCATCATCTGGGTACTTGACTGCTGGAAACTGTATTTCATTCATATTATATATATATAGTACCATCATTAGTATTACTATTATTATTATTGTTGTATTAGCCTATACTACACCTATATATTATTATTATTATTATTATTATTATTATTGTTGTTGTATTAGCCTATACTACACCTATATATTATTATTATTATTATTATTATTATTATTATTATTATTATTATTATTGTTGTATTAGCCTATACTATACTATACCTATATATTATTATTGTTATTATTGTTATTATTGTATTAGCCTATGAATCATATCTTACACCCCCTGATTCTAGACTGGAGCCGGTCCCTGATTCCCTGCCCGGAGCCGGTCCCTGATTCTAGACTGGAGCCGGTCCCTGATTCTAGACTGGAGCCGGTCCCTGAATCCCTGCCCGGAGCCGGTCCCTGATTCTAGACTGGAGCTG
>NC_133798.1:40213304-40245596 GCF_043250625.1 Sebastes fasciatus
CGGAGCACCCAGGCTTCCCAGCATCCAAAGCTCTGTCCCTGCAGCCTGGCCTTCACTCCTCCAGGGGCTCTATCCCACACCCTGTGCCCAGCCTGGTGCCCTCTCACCTGGGGAAGCATCACGCTGCTGCTGGCGGGCTCCACGGAGCTCTGGCAGCTGCCATGATGACTCAGAGGGCCAGCGAGGCGGCGTGGTTGACACGGCAACGAGGGCACGGGCAGGAGAGGGAGGGTCCGCTGGAGATGGGCCTCCGCTCACCTGGGAAAGGGGTGGAGCTGAGGAGAGACGGTCACAGGTGAACATGACTGAGACATGACAACAATTAGGTTTAGAAAATGATTTTATACTTCTGTGATGTCACTCAGTGGGTTTTACTTTGCTTTTTATTTCCTCAACAGAACCGGTTCAGTCCATCACAACCCCGGCAGCAAAGATGTAGCTCCCTGCCTCGGCGCTCCGCCTCCCCTCATCTCCCCTAAAGGTCCCCATCATCCTCCGGCCCCCCCGACGACACTGTGGAACCCGGCCTCCCTCGTCGACACCCCCGCAGACTCCCGCAGAAAACTCAACCCCCCCACGCCGCCGAGTCGGCCGCCTCCGGGGCTGACCAGAGCCGACAGGCCCCCGCTGAGCTGGGGGGAGAAGCTGGAGGACGGAGGCAGGAGGAGGGCAGACGGCCCGGAGAGGTACGCCTCGCTGAGGGGAGCTACTTTACAAGAAGCAGGATCCTGGAACAAGGCAGAGCAGGACAGAGCCATCCAGAACCTCTACCACCGGCATCACATCGGTAACCTCCACCAGAGATCCTGTGTGCCTCTGTCTGGTCCCGGTACCGGGGGTCAGGCGGCCTCTCCGCCTCCGGTGAGGGAGCGACAGAGTCAGTCGGCCGACAGCGTGCTGGTGTATGACGAGGTCCTCCAGCAGCACCGCCGGCTGCTCAGCAAACTGGACCTGGAGGAGAAGAGGAGGAGGGAGGCCCGAGAGGGAGGTGAGCAGGAGGATGAAGAGCACAGAGGTGGAAAGAGAGGGGGGGGGGGTAGACAGAAGAGATGACTACAGACTGGTTACGCCACCACTCTCTCTCTAGCGGTGTGGAAGAGCAACATAATAAAAAAAGTGAAACAGCAAATGAATTAGAACAATTAATAATTATTGTTGCACACAATAATTAAACAATCGATTTACAAATAGAAAACACAGGAAGCGCCGGCTCAGGGTGACCCTAACCCTCAGGGTGACCCTAACCCTCAGGGTGACCCCAACCTTAACCTTAACCTTAACCCTAACCCTCAGGGTGACCCTAACCCTAACCCTCAGGGTGATCCTAACCCTAACCTTCAGGGTGACCCTAACCCTAACCCTCAGGGTGACCCTAACCCTAACCCTCAGGGTGACCCTAACCCTAACCCTAACCCTCAGGGTGACCCTAACCCTAACCCTCAGGGTGACCCTAACCCTAACCCTAACCCTCAGGGTGACCCTAACCCTAACCTTCAGGGTGACCCTAACCCTAACCCTCAGGGTGACCCTAACCCTAACCCTCAGGGTGACCCTAACCCTAACCCTAACCCTCAGGGTGACCCTAACCCTAACCCTCAGGGTGACCCTAACCCTAACCCTAACCCTCAGGGTGACCCTAACCCTAACCCTCAGGGTGACCCTAACCCTCAGGGTGACCCCAACCTTAACCTTAACCTTAACCTTAACCCTCAGGTTGACCCTAACCCTAACCCTCAGGGTGACCCTAACCCTAACCCTAACCCTCAGGGTGACCCTAACCCTCAGGGTGACCCCAACCTTAACCTTAACCTTAACCCTCAGGTTGACCCTAACCCTCAGGGTGACCCTAACCCTAACCCTAACCCTCAGGGTGACCCTAACCCTAACCCTAACCCTCAGGGTGACCCTAACCCTAACCCTCAGGGTAACCCTAACCCTAACCCTAACCCTCAGGGTGACCCTAACCCTAACCCTCAGGGTGACCCTAACCCTAACCCTCAGGGTGACCCTAACCCTAACTATAACCCTAACCCTCAAGGTGACCCTAACCCTAACTATAACCCTAACCCTCAGGGTGACCCTAACCCTAACCCTCAGAGTGACCCTAACCCTAACCCTCAGGGTGACCCTAACCCTAACCCTCAGGGTGACCCTAACCCTAACCCTCAGGTTGACCCTAACCCTAACTATAACCCTAACCCTCAAGGTGACCCTAACCCTCAGGGTGACCCTAACCCTAACTCTAACCCTAACCCTCAGGGTGACCCTAACTATAACCCTAACCCTCAGGGTGACCCTAACCCTAACCCTCAGGGTGACCCTAACCCTAACCCTCAGAGTGACCCTAACCCTAACCCTCAGGGTGACCCTAACCCTAACCCTAACCCTCAGGGTGACCCTAACCCTAACCCTAACCCTAACCCTCAGGGTGACCCTAACCCTAACCCTCAGGGTGACCCTAACCCTAACCCTCAGGGTGACCCTAACCCTAACCCTCAGGGTGACCCTAACCCTAACCATCAGAGTGACCCTAACCCTAACCCTCAGGGTGACCCTAACCCTAACCCTAACCCTAACCCTCAGGGTGACCCTAACCCTAACCCTCAGGGTGACCCTAACCCTAACCCTCAGGGTGACCCTAACCCTAACCATCAGAGTGACCCTAACCCTAACCCTCAGGGTGACCCTAACCCTAACCCTCAGGGTGAATCAACGGCCAAAATAACAAACAAAACAACTTCTCAACCCAGTTCTAACTAAACCCTTTAAGAAAAGAAACTAAACCGAACTCCTGAACTCACAACGGGAGAAACCGGATTAAATCAGATGAGGATTCAAGTCCAATATATATACAAAGATAATGTAACTTGTGTTAGTCAATACGACGAGGGATTCAAGTCCAATATATATATAAAGATACTACTTAAACTAAAGCTACACCTGAACCCACACAGGAAAAAGGCTACGGCTAACACGAGCTAAAGCACACTAATACCACTCTACACGTGGTCACTACTCTAACACCTCCTACACACAGTTTACAAGTACAACACGACATGCTGTAGAAAAGGCTGGTCTAGCAGGAGGATGGAAGCAAACACTGACTGCCATCAACCTCCTATCAGCTGTGTTTTTCTGGAAGTTAAATAGGCCGACCTGCCGTCCTCAGCCAATCTGCAGCGGCGACGTCATCAAAGGCCAGCCAATGGAAACCGTACCCATTAACACAGATCCTCTGAAACTAACGAGAGCTCTCACTCTCCATTAATTTAGCCACACCATTACCTGTACACAATTTATAAACACCATAAATACACATCAATAACAATACTCCTATAATCTCTCTCTTGCTCTCCTCTCACCAGGTTACTACTACGACCTGGACGAGTCCTACGATGAGAGTGACGAAGAGGACGTGAAAGCCCATTTAAGAAGAGTGACAGAACAGCCCCCCCTCAAACTGGAGGCGTCCTCAGAGGTGCATAAACACTCTTCATATATACATATACACATATACACATATATACATATATACATTTCTGTTGGAGTGATATTCACCTGCCCAAATGTGTCTCCTCAAAGAAAGTGGATTTCCTTGGTGTGTGTGGTTTGACCACGCTGGCCCATCGTGATGAGCTTCTGGGGCGAAAGAGGAGGAAGAGGAGGAGGATGATGAAAGAGCGCAGCCTCTCTCCGCCGGCCGTGCGGGGCAAGAGAAAGGCCTCTTCACCTTCAACACCTGCAGCTCCTTTAACTACCCCGTACTCTGCTCAGCAGATGGACAGCAGCCCCCAACTGCACCAGAAGAAAGACTTCCTCCTCATGTTCAACCTCTCTCACGTCAGCCCTCAGCAGAGGAGAGGTACAGACCTGTTTACTACAGTACATCCTACACATCCTACACGTCCTACACGTCCTACACACATCCTACACATCCTACACATCCTACACGTCCTACACACATCCTACACGTCCTACACACATCCTACACGTCCTACACGTCCTACACACATCCTACACATCCTACACATCCTACACGTCCTACACGTCCTACACACATCCTACACATCCTACACATCCTACACGTCCTACACACATCCTACACGTCCTACACACATCCTACACGTCCTACACATCCTACACGTCCTACACATCCTACACATCCTACACATCCTACACGTCCTACACGTCCTACACACATCCTACACATCCTACACATCCTACACGTCCTACACACGTCCTACACGTCCTACACACATCCTACACATCCTACACATCCTACACGTCCTACACGTCCTACACACATCCTACACATCCTACACATCCTACACATCCTACACGTCCTACACGTCCTACACACATCCTACACACATCCTACACATCCTACACATCCTACACACATCCTACACGTCCTACACGTCCTACACGTCCTACACACATCCTACACACATCCTACACATCCTACACGTCCTACACGTCCTACACACATCCTACACACATCCTACACATCCTACACATCCTACACACATCATACACACATCCTACACATCCTACATGTCCTACACACATCCTACACATCCTACACATCCTACACATCCTACACATCCTACACACATCCTACACATCCTACACACATCCTACACACATCCTACACATCCTACACGTCCTACACACATCCTACACATCCTACACATCCTACACATCCTACACATCCTACACACATCCTACACATCCTACACACATCCTACACACATCCTACACATCCTACACATCCTACACGTCCTACACACATCCTACACATCCTACACATCTTACACACATCCTACACATCCTACACGTCCTACACACATCCTACACATCCTACACATCCTACACATCCTACACATCCTACACATCCTACACATCCTACACATCCTACACACATCCTACACATCCTACACACCCTACACACATCCTACACATCCTACACATCCTACACACATCCTACACGTCCTACACATCCTACACATCCTACACATCCTACACACATCCTACACACATCCTACACATCCTACACATCCTACACACATCCTACACGTCCTACACACATCCTACACATCCTACACATCCTACCATCCGTAGGAGGCCGCAGGAGGCTGTAGGAAGCTGTAGGAGGCTGTTGGAAGCTGTAGGAGGCTGTTGGAGGCAGTAGGAAGCTGTAGGAGGCCGTAGGAGGCCGTAGGAGGCCGTAGGAAGCCGTAGGAGGCTGTTGGAGGCTGTAGGAGGCTGTAGGAAGCTGTAGGAGGCTGTAGGAGGCTGCAGGAGGCTGCAGGAGGCTGTAGGAGGCTGTAGGAAGCTGTAGGAAGCTGTAGGAGGCAGTAGGAAGCTGCAGGAGGCTGCAGGAGGCTGTAGGAAGCTGTAGGAGGCTGTAGGAAGCTGTAGGAAGCCGTAGGAGGCCGTAGGAAGCCGTAGGAGGCTGTTGGAGGCTGTAGGAGGCTGTAGGAAGCTGTAGGAGGCTGTAGGAGGCTGCAGGAGGCTGCAGGAGGCTGTAGGAGGCTGTAGGAAGCTGTAGGAAGCTGTAGGAGGCTGTAGGAAGCTGTAGGAGGCTGTAGGAAGCTGTAGGAAGCTGTAGGAAGCTGTAGGAGGCTGTAGGAAGCTGTAGGAGGCTGTAGGAAGCTGTAGGAGGCTGTAGGAAGCTGTAGGAGGCTGTAGGAAGCTGTAGGAAGCTGTAGGAAGCTGTAGGAGGCTGTAGGAAGCTGTAGGAGGCTGTAGGAAGCTGTAGGAAGCTGTAGGAGGCTGTAGGAAGTTGTTGTTTAAGTTATTTATTGTTCATTACTTGCTTAGAGGGATGCAGGTGCATAATCAGCAGCTCATTTGCGCTCCCTCTCAATTTGTCTTTTAATTTCCTGTTATCCGTAAACATCGCCAGAAGACCTCGTTTACTGTAAACTACAGAAACCAGTTTTTGGATGAATATGGACATAAAATCTGGATGAAATGTGTATAAACCTCATGTTGATATTTGAAGGTGAAAGCTGGTAGAAACAGTGAAACGGATTCATTAAAGGTCTGTCTGTGATGGTGTTGTAACTCAACTCACCCGTCTGCTGACCTTTTCCCGTCAGTTCCTCGTTGCCAGTCAGTATTATATATAGATCTATATAGATATAGATCTATATATATATATTTGAAGAGCTATTCTCAGATATGAATGACGGCTGATCTCATTCTGTGTTTCTGTGTGTAGATAAGGAGAGGACGGAGGAGCTGCTGAGGGCCATTCAGAAGAAGACTGTGACATTAGACACACTCCGATATAATTCTTTACCTCCGTGTAGCAGCCCTCCTGCTTCCTCAGCTGGTGAGACACACACACACACACACACACACACACACACACACACACACACACACACACACACAGTTATATAAATGTAGATAAAGATGATTTCTAAGGAAGTGTATAATCTGTTTTTAGGTGACTCGTCATTAGCTCCTCTGCCGAGTCAATCAAATGGCCATCCGTACCCGGACTCTCCCAGCCCGTCACCTCCCTACTCACACAGACCCAAACACCCCCCCCACAACGACACATTCAAACCCTCCGTGGACGCCCACGGGGCCCGCGGCCCTCCACCCTCGGCCCCCCGTCACGAGAAGGCTGAATTTATGGAAGCTCAGCCAAACAGGAAGCTGCAGAACGGCGTCATGGCTTCTCCGCAGAGAAAGGAGCCCAACGGCGTGCAGAACGGGCGCAGTCGGCCCTGGGAGAGGTTCACACCCGAGGCCTTCGCTCAGCACTTCCACCAGGCCGTGCTGCAGTCCACACACAGCACGCTGCACAGCAAAGGTCAGCCACCCGCTCCCAGAGCTGCATGACCATTACACTCCATTTGAATTTTAAAATGACGATGTCCTGCCACCTAGTGGTGTTCACGTGTTATATCCTCACAGTTAAGATGAATATTAGTAACCATAATGGCTCCTTATGAGCTACTGAACACTGACACGGCTTTTTGTCTCACTCAAGGAGTCTCACATTGTGTCCCAGAGGCCGGCGTGAAGGCCGAGCGCTCGCTGCCTCACAACGCTTCTCAACTGAAGAGTTCACCTCTGAACCACGCCGCTCAGCACGCACACATCAACGGCCATCACTTCCATCCCCTCGTAGCCAGCAGGGACGCTCCGGGACCGCGGGAACACCTGTCTGATGAGGACGAGGAAGAGTCTGGTCAGGAGGAGGAAGATGAGGAGGAGGAGATGGAAGAAGCTCCGAGGAAGTGGCAGGGCATTGAAGCTATCTTTGAGTCCTACCAGGAGTACGTGGACGGTGAGTCACAGACATGATTAGATGTTATTAGATGTTACAAGTCTTTATATTGCTGTAGTAGAGTTATGAAAAATCAGGTGGACGTTTTGATGTAAACAATAAAAAAAGTGAAGCTTTCGTCGGGGGCCCAGATATTCTTGTTAGAGGGCCAGATTTGGCCCTCTGGCCACTGTTTGCCTCCCACAGGACTCCCCTATCCTATCAGAGGTAGGGTGGATGTAACTTGTGGCTTGTCTCTGCAGAGTGGAGTCTAGAGCGGCAGGTTCTCCACGGTCAGTGTAAAAGACTGGAAACACAGAACTACAACCTGACCAGGACTGCAGAGCAGCTCTCTCTCACCATGGGGGTGAGTATCTGAGACCACATCTGCATGCACATCTGTGTACTTTCATCTTTTAATTATCTGTTTGTACTTCCTGTGTGTACTTCCTGTGTGTACGTCCTGTGTGTACGTCCTGTGTGTACGTCCTGTGTGTACTTCCTGTGTGTACGTGATGCATGTTAAAGCCGGGGCTCTGTAATGAGAGATGTGTCCGTCCTTCGTTTGTCAGGATCTGGTGAGTCAGAGGCAGAAGGTGAGGGAGGAGAGGGAGATGCTGCAGGCCCAGCTCGAGCACTTCAGGAGGTGTTTGACGCTACCCAACATTCAGTGGGGCAGGGGGCAGTTCAACGGGCACACGCCGAGGTGACCTCTGACCTCGACTCACTGGCGGATACGCCTCTGACGGCGAAGGAACAGTAACAAGAACAAGACGGACTGGAACCAGACCACTCTCTGCACTACAAGCACTTGAAGGAGCCGGTCCTCGTCTTGTTCCACCCGTCTGGCCAATCAGTGATGTCACCTGTCTGGTTCCGGATCCAACTGATGACCTGCCAACGGTAGCGGTGAACCACGGTGACCACATAGCTCTCTCTCATTCTGCCTCTGGACTGTAACAACACTGTGGAGGTGAATCAGCAGTAACGCTAACCGCACCCTCTAGTCCCCGACTTAGCTTTAAGGACTCTCCACCACTTAGCTCGTAGCAGATCAACTTCTACATAAACTGATGAGACGAATCACTCGGCACACATCTGTAGCCTCTCTGGACGGCGGTGAGAAGAGACCGAGCGTGCAGCGGTCACTCGGCCGATACTCAGAGAATGAAAATGGAGTCGAGGAATCAAAGCACACCTCAGGCCTTAAACATGATGGGATGCACTTGAAGAGGAATTGGAGGAAACACTTGAGCGTCCTCTGTGTGGTGTGATGTCGTAGTTGTCTACTTAGCACCGTGTGACGGACCGAGCAGCAAAGCTTCTGCAGAGGATAGGAAACGTCTAAAAGATAGTATCTATATAATGGCAAAATGGTATCGATGAAGTTTTTTGAGGTTTAATAAAGTTTCCATTGGTAATGTCACTTGTGATAGACGAAGACTTTTTGTATGTTTTAACCATTTCTTGTGGGAAGCCATATGTTCTGTTTGAACTGCTGCTGGTCAGAATAAAACATGTTTAGAAGATGAAGGACGTTAGAGGACGTTAGAGGACAGTTATGTGATGTTATGTGATGTCAAAATGTTTGGGGGTTGACCGAGATGCACTGGGGGGGGGGGACAACATAGCAGATGTTATCAAGTTGTCATGACGATTGCTCAGATGGTTTATCCCTCCACATGCCTATAAATGTTGATAAACTTGAAGATATTTTTAAAAGGCATTTTGCAACATGTTCTTAAGAATCAGTAAAACTACAGTCAACTTTTCGACATGCTGTCCAACCTCACAGTTGTTTTCTCCTCTCTGAAGGGGATTTCTTATGGCATTATTTAGAAAAACTAAGTTAAATGATTTTGTCAAGGAAACGAAAAAGCCAAATTATAATTCATTCCATTTCTGGACTGTCAGAACCGATGAACGATTTCTTTTCTCTTGATACTCAGAGAGCACTTGAAGCAGATCTCGAACTGTTTCTGGGTGACAGTAACATCAGAATGGCACTATCCCTCTGTGGATAACAGAAATACACCTTGTCTTTCTCTTTTGATGAGATTTATTTTTGCTCCTCTCCCTCTGAATATTAATATATTATATATAATATATTAATATATAGTCCCAGGAGCTCGTCCCTACAAGCACAAGCTAGTAAGAACCCTTCCTGCGTCACCTGTTCAGTCTCCTCAGACTCGCTGTGAAATCCTGCATATTTGTTTCAATCATTGTCATGTAATGTAATATTTGGGCTGTATAATTGTGATGAATTATTTATTAACATATATTGCTGTACATTCTGATGGAAATTTACATTAAAATATTTGTAAAATGTCATTTATCTGATACATCTTTAATTTCACTCTCATTAACTATCAGGTCCATGTTTTCCTTAATTCACATTGTAGTTAATTAATAGGTATTCTGAGGAATGCCATGTCTGTCTTCTTTGGTTCAAAACATGCTCACAAATCTCAAATGGGTGTTAAACTGGGTTGAGATCAACACTGCGTTCCTGTCCCCATACTATCATACTATTTTACTACTACTTTAAAACATGTAGTTTGTTCTCATACACAGAATGTCAAATGCAGTATGCCCATAAATACCAGGATGTCCGTCTACATCTGTTCACATTTTGCAGTATATAAGTAGCAGTATGTAGCATATGCAGTATGGATATATGAACAGAGTTCAAGGTGAAATGTTATAACGAAGTATTACGTCCCAACTGTATGCACACTGCATGCAGGAGTTCATACTTTTTAAGAGCAGCTGCATATGTACTAATAGTAAAAAGAACAAGTATGCGTAGTATGTGTCTGTGAAGGCTTTAACATCTGATCCACTTTATTTTTCATCAAACCAGTCAATGACCTCTTGTGTCATGTGGACGGGAGTATTGTCATCCTGGAGAATACCACGCTCATCAAGATAGAAAGGTCTCAACGTGGGATAAAAGCAGTGCTGGAAAGTAACTAAGTACATTTACTCAGGTACTGCACTGAAGTACAATTTTGAGGCACTTGCCCCTCACTTGAGTTTTCCATTTTATGCTACTTTATACTTCCACATACCAAGAGAAAACATTGTATGTTTTACTTCACTACGTTTATATGACAGCTATACGTATACTGTATATATATATATATATAAACTGGAAAAACAAAGTTCGGAAACTTGTGTTTGGTGGATTATTTCTCTGTTGTATCAATGCTAATGGTCATTGTATTTTACATGGTTGGAAAGCCTGTTTATTGACCTTCACAATGATGTCACACTTGTAAGGATCATGCATTTGTGGGATGAGCAGCACAGCTGATTATGTGGGGAGCGCCCAAGAAAAATGTTCCAAAATGTTCCGTCAATGGTAAACAGTGTATTCTCCTGTTGGTGTTGACTCTTGTTTTGAGTTGTTTGGTGGATTGGATGATTGAACCCTCTATCAGTAACAAGGAACAAACATGACATATTGGCTATTTTACACTTTATTCATTTAATACACCATCAGGAGCCTCAGTAGCGGTGGAAGATCCATACGCAGCCACAACAGCCTGGCACCTCCTCCTCATGCTGGTCACCAACCTGGTCACACGTTGCTGTGGGATGGCGTTCCATTCCTCAACCAGGATTGGTTGCAGGTCAGCCAGCGTAGTTGTGTTGGTCACTCTAACACGTACAGCACGCCCAAGCTGATCCTACAAGTGTTGAATTGGGTTGAGGTGTGGACTCTTGGCAGGCCGTTCCATTCTCTCTACTCCCACATGGTGGAGGTAGTCTGTGATAACCCTGGCTCTGTGGGGGGAGCGTTGTTTCTTGGAGGATGAAGTTAGGTGCCAGATTGTGGAGATATGGGATCACCACTGGCTGCAGAATCTCATCCCGATATCTCCCTGCATTGAGATGGCCTTCAATGATGACAAGCCTTGTTTTGCCAGTGAGGGAGATGCCCCCCGCCACACCATGACACAGCCCCCACCAAAAGCTGTTACTCCATCGGTGCTACAATCAGCATAGCGTTCTCCGCGTCGTCTCCATACTTTGACCTGCCATCCAACTTTGGCAGACAGAACCTGGACTCATCACTGAACATGACATTCCCCCACATGTTCAGGTTCCATTGTCTGTGTTGTCGACACCAGCGCCAACGGGCCTGACGGTGAAGGGCAGTCATTGCAGGCTTCCTGGTAGCCTTATGACAATACACTGTTTACCATTGGCAGAGCATTTTGGCAAATCTTTCTTGGGCGCTACCCACATAATCAGCTGTGCTGCTCATCCCACAAATGCATGATCCTTACAAGTTGGACATCATTGCGAAGGTAAATAAACAGGCTTTCCAACGATGTAAAATACAATGACCATTAGCATTGATACAACAGAGAAATAATCCACCAAACACAAGTTTAACAACTTTGTTTTTCCAGTATATATATATATATAAGGTGTTTTCAATGACCCTGGCTGATTACACCTCTATAGTCAGGTGAACGTTGGGTGGAGCTATGCAGGGAATTATTACGTGATTTCACCAAATTGGTTGCACTAAGAATGATAACTGGGTAAGTGTCCCCGTCCCAGCAGGTTCAACAAAATCAACATAGCGGTTGTAACAATGGATGGAAGCATTGTTTGCTTGCAGGGCCCATCCTGAATAATGAGAACTTTTGACACTCTAGGTACTTTTCTGAGACCTTTTACACTGTAATGTTGCTATTTATACTGAAGTAAAGCATCTAAATCCTTCCTCCACTACTGGATCAAAGTGATCAGTTACAATCACTTTGTGTTGATTTCCCTGTGTCTCATAGCTCAGAACCACCAGAACCCAACCCTGGGTCCAGCCTTCAGGCATGTGCTCTCGCTGTAGTCTCTGTTCCTGTTCAGTTCCAGTCACACAGATTTATCAGCTTTAATCCACTGAGCAGTCCTTGTGACTGAAGCTCCTGTGGCCCAACAATGATCTCTCTCTGTAAAGTCACTGAGATCTTTTCTTCTTTAAAGGGACTGTTTGTAAGTCCTAATTAAAGCTCAACACTGTTATACATCAGTTAATTCCTTAATTGTATGACACAGTGCTCGTGTACGGATCATCTGCGTTTGTTCCTCCTCTCGTTTATTCAGGTTTTTCATCAGAAGGAACATGGATGAGAAGTATTGTACAATCACCAGCAGCTTTATTTCACAGGCTTATTCAATATCCACACAAAGACATGAAATGAAAGAAATACATAATGTAGAACAAACGATGCATCATGTAGATTAAGGAGACATAGTTGAGTTCCAAGTAGAAAAGGAGTGATTGTGCAGGACATGGAGCAACATCACACCGTGTAGACAGATATCTAGTCTGGATAAAGAAGCACCATGTGACAGACTAAAGGCTGACTCTCATGGAAATGTCCAGAAGCTATTCACATGGGTTCTGGATGACTATCAGCAGGAAGTCGTTCTCTGCAGAGACATAAAAGAAGAGAAGACGTTGGATACAGATGTAGTGAAAGCTGTTGTGAGTTACAGCTGTAGACTGAGGTCACATTAAATGTTAGTTTCAGTGGTCTAACTACACACTCACCTGGTGCAACCAGGATCTCGTGTTTCTTGGAGCGGATGCGGAGGAAGGTGAGGTCATTCTGAGGGTCGATGTCCCTCACGGCGCTCCTCGCCTTCATGGTGAGGTGGCGAAGAAGTCCTGCGTACTGGACCGTCGTGGAGTTATCTAAAGTAGTTCTGATGGGAATACCTGACGAGATCAAACCGTTTACAACCTGTATAGTATCTTATACCTGCTGTTAACAACAGAGAACAGGCTTACCTTCTGCATTGACTACTATGGTTCCAATCACACCTTTATGGGCTTCGATCCTCTTCAGTGTTTCCTCAACTTCAGCCTGCAGGACACGAAGACATGAAGGAAGATATTCAATAAAACACACACTCATGAAATGTATAAAAGATATTAAGAAAATAAACAGCAACTTTAAGGATGTTTGATCTGGTTTCAGGTTAGTGCCAGTAAAGTCATTTAAATGACTTTATTATAGCTAGATAATATCATTGATGCAGTCAGGTCATTTCTGGTTATCTGCGTTAATATAAACATGAATAATTCAATTCAATTTATTTTATTTTTATATAGCGTCAAATCATAACAGAAGTTATCTGGAGAGGCTTTATATATAGAGCAGGTCTTAGACTGGACACCAGAGTAATCAGTTAATCATAAAGAGACATGATGAATATAGATATGAGGAGACACTGAAGGGAACTAAAAACAGAATAGAATAGAATAGAACAGAATAGCTTTATTGTCATCGTATTAAATACAACGAGATTCACAGTTGCCACTTCTGGTCAGTGCTTTAAAACAAATACTTGACAAGACTAAACGAGGCAGATAAAACATCTAACAGGTAAAACACACACAGTTATAAAGTAAATAAAACAGCTGAAGTAGATATAATAAATAAATAGAAACAGAAGTGTTACACTAGAGGTATAAAATATAAAATAGATGTAATGTAGACAGAGGTAATGGCTCTTGTAGAATAGGTAGAGGAGATGTAATAAATACAATGTAAACAAAGTTGCACTTGAGGTGTTCAGTATATTGAGGTGTTCAGTATATTGAGGTGTTCAGTATGTTGAGGTGTTCAGTATATTGAAGTGTTCAGTATATTGAGATGTTCAGTATATTGAGATGTTCAGTATATTGAGGTGTTCAGTATATTGAGGTGTTCAGTATATTGAGATGTTCAGTATGTTGAGGTGTTCAGTATGTTGAGATGTTCAGTATGTTGAGATGTTCAGTATATTGAGGTGTTCAGTATATTGAGATGTTCAGTATATTGAGATGTTCAGTATATTGAGGTGTTCAGTATGTTGAGGTGTTCAGTATATTGAAGTGTTCAGTATATTGAGATGTTCAGTATATTGAGATGTTCAGTATATTGAGATGTTCAGTATATTGAGGTGTTCAGTATATTGAGGTGTTCAGTATATTGAGATGTTCAGTATGTTGAGGTGTTCAGTATGTTGAGATGTTCAGTATGTTGAGATGTTCAGTATATTGAGGTGTTCAGTATATTGAGGTGTTCAGTATATTGAGGTGTTCAGTATATTGAGATGTTCAGTATGTTGAGGTGTTCAGTATATTGAGGTGTTCAGTATATTGAGGTGTTCAGTATATTGAGATGTTCAGTATATTGAGGTGTTCAGTATATTGAGATGTTCAGTATGTTGAGATGTTCAGTATATTGAGGTGTTCAGTATGTTGAGGTGTTCAGTATGTTGAGATGTTCAGTATATTGAGGTGTTCAGTATGTTGAGGTGTTCAGTATGTTGAGATGTTCAGTATATTGAGGTGTTCAGTATGTTGAGATGTTCAGTATATTGAGGTGTTCAGTATATTGAGATGTTCAGTATATTGAGGTGTTCAGTATGTTGAGATGTTCAGTATATTGAGGTGTTCAGTATATTGAGATGTTCAGTATGTTGAGATGTTCAGTATATTGAGGTGTTCAGTATGTTGAGGTGTTCAGTATGTTGAGGTGTTCAGTATATTGAGGTGTTCAGTATGTTGAGGTGTTCAGTATGTTGAGGTGTTCAGTATGTTGAGGTGTTCAGTATATTGAGGTGTTCAGTATGTTGAGGTGTTCAGTATATTGAGATGTTCAGTATATTGAGATGTTCAGTATATTGAGGTGTTCAGTATGTTGAGGTGTTCAGTATGTTGAGATGTTCAGTATATTGAGGTGTTCAGTATGTTGAGGTGTTCAGTATGTTGAGATGTTCAGTATATTGAGGTGTTCAGTATGTTGAGGTGTTCAGTATATTGAGGTGTTCAGTATGTTGAGGTGTTCAGTATATTGAGGTGTTCAGTATGTTGAGGTGTTCAGTATGTTGATATGTTGAGGTGTTCAGTATATTGAGGTGTTCAGTATGTTGAGGTGTTCAGTATATTGAGATGTTCAGTATATTGAGGTGTTCAGTATATTGAGGTGTTCAGTATATTGAGGTGTTCAGTATGTTGAGGTGTTCAGTATGTTGAGATGTTCAGTATGTTGAGGTGTTCAGTATATTGAGGTGTTCAGTATGTTGAGATGTTCAGTATATTGAGGTGTTCAGTATGTTGAGATGTTCAGTATATTGAGATGTTCAGTATGTTGAGGTGTTCAGTATATTGAGGTGTTCAGTATGTTGAGATGTTCAGTATATTGAGGTGTTCAGTATGTTGAGATGTTCAGTATATTGAGGTGTTCAGTATATTGAGGTGTTCAGTATATTGAGGTGTTCAGTATGTTGAGGTGTTCAGTATGTTGAGATGTTCAGTATGTTGAGGTGTTCAGTATGTTGAGGTGTTCAGTATATTGAGATGTTCAGTATGTTGAGGTGTTCAGTATGTTGAGATGTTCAGTATATTGAGGTGTTCAGTATGTTGAGATGTTCAGTATATTGAGGTGTTCAGTATATTGAGGTGTTCAGTATGTTGAGGTGTTCAGTATATTGAGGTGTTCAGTATATTGAGGTGTTCAGTATATTGAGGTGTTCAGTATGTTGAGGTGTTCAGTATATTGAGATGTTCAGTATATTGAGGTGTTCAGTATATTGAGGTGTTCAGTATATTGAGGTGTTCAGTATATTGAGGTGTTCTATATTGAGGTGTTCAGTATATTGAGGTGTTCAGTATATTGAGGTGTTCAGTATATTGAGGTGTTCAGTATATTGAGGTGTTCAGTATATTGAGGTGTTCTATATTGAGGTGTTCAGTATATTGAGGTGTTCAGTATATTGAGGTGTTCAGTATATTGAGGTGTTCAGTATATTGCATCACGGATACATTGCACAGATAAATGGATCACATTCAGTCAACTTACGTGTTCAATTGTTGCCATGTTGTCTGAGAGTCTCTCTGAGTCTGATCCATGGACTGTTCCGTCTTCTCTCTGCGCGTCCTCAGTCTGTCTCCTCACACTAACCTCCTGCTCTCTGCGCGTCTCTCTGTTGCCCAGAGAAACGGAAGTGTCGTCAGACGCAGTCGGAAGTGATCCGGGTATCGGTTCAGGCTGTGAGCTGTGAGGAGCTGAAGCTGAGTGTCTGTGTTCCTCTCTGAGTGACTGAGTGAAGATGCCGGAGCTCGCGGTGGAAAACGTGGTGGTTCATCCGCTGGTGCTGCTCAGCGTGGTGGATCACTTCAACAGGTCAGTCCACTGGTTCTGTTCAGAGTGTTTCTATAAAGGTTAGAAGATGACATGACCAGAAGAACAACGCTGCTAAGCTAGGCTAGGCTAGGCTAGGCTAACGTTAGCTTAGCCTAGCCTAGCCCTGCTGAGTCAGAGCCCCGTACACACTGAATGAAGACTTCACCACTGAGCTAGCGGCTAGTTAGCTCAGTGAGCTAGCTCTAGTTAGCTCACTGAGCTAGCTCTAGTTAGCTCAGTGAGCTAGCTCTAGTTAGCTCACTGAGCTAGAGCTAGCTCAGTGAGCTAACTAGAGCTAGCTCAGTGAGCTAACTAGAGCTAGCTCAGTGAGCTAACTAGAGCTAGCTCAGTGAGCTAACTAGAGCTAGCTCAGTGAGCTAACTAGAGCTAGCTCAGTGAGCTAACTAGAGCTAGCTCAGTGAGCTAACTAGAGCTAGCTCAGTGAGCTAACTAGAGCTAGCTCAGTGAGCTAGCTGAGTGTAGGTCATCTATAGCTGGTGTTCAGACACACACAGGTTACTGTGTTCAGCTGAACATGATCAGTAGATCAGTAGATCAGCAGGTGGTTCAACTGATATAAAGATATAATCTGATTTCATCAGCGATGATAACATGCAGATTAGCATTAGCTTGAGCATTAGCTTAGCATTAGCTTCAGATCAGATGGATCTGTATTCATCCTCTGGAGGAGATTCAGTCAAAGCAGCAACATCATCAAACATGAACACAGTGAAGCAGGAGAGGTATACAGGTATACAGGTATACAGGTATACAGGTATACAGGTATACAGGTATAGAGGTATACAGGTATAGAGATGTAAACAGAGTGAACAGGTGAGCAGTCTGTCAATCAATACATGTAGTATGTAGACTAAGACCTCCTCACTGACTGCTGGTGTTACATGGACCTGTGTTAGTGTTACATGGACCTGTGTTAGTGTTATATGGACCTGTGTTAGTGTTACATGGACCTGTGTTAGTGTTATATGGACCTGTGTTAGTGTTACATGGACCTGTGTTAGTGTTACATGGACCTGTGTTAGTGTTACATGGACCTGTGTTAGTGTTACATGGACCTGTGTTAGTGTTCTGTGTATATAGTACCAGTGTAAACCTGTGTTCTGCTGGTCTGGTTTATCTCATCTCATTGCCTCTCAGATGGCCCACTGGTCACCTCCTAGTCAGCAGGTCTACCCAGGTCTGATAGGAGGTCTGATAGGAGGTCTGATGATAGGAGGTCTGATGATAGGAGGTCTGATGATAGGAGGTCTGATGATAGGAGGTCTGATAGGAGGTCTGATGATAGGAGGTCTGATTATAGGAGGTCTGATAGGATGTTAGGATGTTGTGTAGTTACAGTTGAAGGAAAGTGAGAAAGAGGTGATCTAATATTTGCTAACGTGTCATTTCACAACACGAGTCCAGTTAGTTCTGTTAAAAGCAGAGTTTGTTAATGAAGTCTGGTCTGGAACTGAACCCCTGAACATCTGATCTCTATTCTGACACACTGGACATCCAGTCATCACCTCTTACTGGCATTAAATGATAGACAAATAGTTGAGTGTAGTTGGTCACTAGCTGGTGTTCCAACACAGTCAGGTTAATGTGTTGAACTGAACATGAATCGGTAGATCAGCCGGTTAGTGGTTGAACTGAACATGAATCAGTAGATCAGCCGGTTAGTGGTTGAACTGAACATGAATCAGTAGATCAGCCGGTTAGTGGTTGAACTGAACATGAATCAGTAGATCAGCCGGTTAGTGGTTGAACTGAACATGAATCAGTAGATCAGCAGGTTAGTGGTTGAACTGAACATGAATCAGTAGATCAGCCGGTTAGTGGTTGAACTGATATAATCTGGTCATTTTTTATTAGCAATGACAACATGAAGATTAGCATTAGTTTAGCTTCTAGTAGATTCAACATTCAAGAGTTTTATTTGCCATTATCATCTATAAGTTCACCTACAGTAAGTTCATGTGAATTGTGATCAGTTTACATCGAGTCAGCTTTAAGAAAAGAAAAGGTAGAAAAGGCAATACAAGGTAATTACAGAACAGAATAAGTAGCACATTCAACTCAACACAATAAATAAATACATTATTAAAATATAAAACTCCCTCAGTGTAGTCAATAAATAAACTAAACTACCCTCTGTATAGGAACAATACCCCAACAATACTAATATACAGTATATGTATGTATATATATATATATTATTTTTTTTTAATATCATATATGCTCCATGACCATGTTAAAAGAACTTGTAACTCTCATAAAAAATAATTTAAATAATGAATATCCATCCATCCATCCATCCATCTTCAACCGCTTATCCGGGATCGGGTCGCGGGGGCAACAGCTCCAGCAGGGGACCCCAAACTTCCCTTTCCCGGGCCACATTAACCAGCTCTGACTGGGGGATCCCGAGGCGTTCCCAGGCCAGAGTAGAGATATAATCTCTCCACCTAGTCCTGGGTCTTCCCAGCTGGTCGTGCCTGGAACACCTCCCAAGGGAGGCGCCCAGGAGGCATCCGTGCTAGATGCCCGAACCACCTCAACTGGCTCCTTTCGACGCAAAGGAGCAAGGACTCTACTCCGAGTTCCTCACGGATGACTGAGCTTCTTACCCTATCTCTAAGGGAGACACCAGCCACCCTCCTGAGGAAACCCATTTCGGCCGCTTGCACCCGCGACCTCGTTTTTTCGGTCATGACCATAGGTGAGAGTAGGAACGAAGATTGAACGGTAGATCGAGAGCTTTGCCTTCCGGCTCAGCTCTCTTTTCGTCACAACGGTGCGGTAAAGCGAATGCAATACCGCCCCTGCTGCTCCGATTCTCCGACCAATCTCACATTCCATCGTCCCCTCACTCGCGAACAAGACCCCGAGATACTTAAACTCCTTCACTTGGGGTAAGGACTCATTCCCTACCCGGAGTAGGCAATCCACCGGTTTCCTGCTGAGAACCATGGCCTCAGATTTAGAGGTGCTGATTCTCATCCCGACTGCGTCACACTCGGCTGCGAACCGATCCAGTGAGTGCTGGAGGTCGCAGACCGATGATGCCAACAGGACCACATCATCTGCAAAAAGCAGCGATGAGATCCTCAGCACACCGATCTGCAAACCCTCCTCCACCCGACTACGCCTCGATATCCTGTCCATGAATATCACGAACAGGATTGGTGACAAAGCGCAGCCCTGGCGTAGGCCAACCCCCACCGGAAACGAGTCCGACTTACTGCCGAGGATCCGAACACAGCTCTCGCTTTGGGCGTACAGGGATTGGATGGCCCTGAGAAGTGCCCCCCTCACCCCATACTCCCGCAGCACCCCCCACAGTATCTCCCGGGGGACCCGGTCATATGCCTTCTCCAAGTCCACAAAGCACATGTAGACTGGATGGGCATACTCCCAGGCCCCCTCCAGGATCCTTGCGAGAGTGAAGAGCTGGTCCGTTGTTCCACGGCCAGGACGGAATCCGCATTGTTCCTCTTCGATCCGAGGTTCGACTATCGGCCGAACCCTCCTTTCCAGCACCTTGGAGTAGACTTTACCAGGGAGGCTGAGCAGTGTGATACCCCTGTAATTGGCACACACTCTCTGGTCCCCCTTTTTGAAAAGGGGAACCACCACCCCGGTCTGCCGCTCCTTAGGCACTGTCACCGACTTCCACGCGGTGTTGAAGAGACGTGTCATCCAAGACAGCCCCTCCCCACCCAGAGCCTTCAGCATTTCAGGGCGGATCTCATCAACCCCCGGGGCTTTGCCACTGTGGAGTTGTTTGACTACCTCAGTGACTTCCACCAGGGTAATTGATGATGGTCCCCCATCAGCTTCCAGCTCTGCCTCTACCATAGAGGGCATATTGGTCGGATTCAGAAGTTCCTCAAAGTGCTCCTTCCACCGCCCGATTACCTCCTCAGTTGAGGTCAACAGTGTCCCATCCTTACTGTACACAGCTTGGATGGTTCCCCGTTTCCCCCTCCTAAGGTGCCGGATGGTTTTCCAGAAGCACTTTGGTGCCGACCGAAAGTCCTTCTCCATGGCTGCTCCGAACTCCTCCCACACCCGCTGCTTTGCCTCCGTCACGGCAGTGGCTGCTGCTCTTCGGGCCCGTCGGTACCCTGCAACTGCCTCCGGAGACCTCCGAGATAACATATCCCGGAAGGCCTCCTTCTTCAGTCGGACGGCTTCCCTGACCACCGGTGTCCACCACGGTGTTCGAGGGTTGCCGCCCCTTGAGGCACCTAAGACCTTAAAACCACAGCTCACCGCCGCAGCTTCAGCAATGGAAGCTTTGAACATCGTCCACTCGGGTTCAATGCCCCCAACCTCCACAGGGATGCCAGAAAAGCTCCGCCGGAGGTGTGAGTTGAAGATCTCTCGGACAGGGGCCTCCTCCAGACGTTCCCAGTTCACCCTCACTACGCGTTTGGGCTTACCAGGTCTGTCCAGAGTCTTCCCCCACCCTCTGACCCAACTCACCACCAGATGGTGATCAGTTGACAGCTCCGCCCCTCTCTTCACCCGAGTGTCCAAAACATGCGGCCTCAGATCAGATGATACGATTACAAAATCGATCATCGACCTTCGGCCTAGGGTGCTCTGGTACCACGTACACTTATGAGCATCCTTATGTTCGAACATGGTGTTCGTTATGGACAATCCATGACTAGCACAGAAGTCCAACAACAAACGACCACTCGGGTTTAGATCAGGGAGGCCGTTCCTCCCAATCACGCCACTCCAGGTGTCTCCATCGTTGCCCACGTGCGCGTTGAAGTCTCCCAGGAGAACTATGGAGTCCCCTACTGGAGCCCCATACAGGACTCCATTCAGGGTCTCCAAGAAGGCCGAATACTCCGAACTGCTGTTTGGTGCATACGCACAAACAACAGTCAGAGTTTTCCCCCCCATAACCCGAAGGCGTAGGGAGGCGACCCTCTCGTCCACCGGGGTAAACTCCAACATAGCGGCACTCAGCCGGGGATTTGTGAGTATCCCCACACCCGCCCGGCGCCTCACACCATGGGCAACTCCAGAGAAGAATAGAGTCCAACCCCTATCCAAGAGTACGGTTCCAGAACCGAGGCTGTGCGTAGAGGTAAGCCCTACCAGATCCAACTGGTAGCGCTCCACCTCCCGCACAAGCTCCAGCTCCTTCCCCCACAGAGAGGTGACGTTCCACGTCCCCAGAGCCAGCCTCTGCCGCCCGGGTCCAGTCCGTCGAGGTCCCTGGCCTTCACTGCCACCCGTGTGGCAGCGCACCCGACCCAAGCGGTTCTTCCCGCAGGTGGTGAGCCCACAGGATGGAGAGGAGGGGGGTGCCACGTTCCTTTTTCGGGGTATCCCCGGCCGGGCTCCGTGGCAAGCCCGGCCACCAGACGCTCGTTGACGGGCCCTCCGTCTGGGCCTGGCTCCAGACGTGGGCCCCGGGCTTCCTCCGGGCCGGGTAACTCCTCCTCTGCCTCGTGTCGTCATTGGGTTTTTTGTGAACCATTCTTAGTCCGGCCCCTCACCTAAGACCAATTTGCCATGGGAGACCCTACCAGGAGCACGAGGCTCCAGACAACACAGCCCTCAGGGTCATAGGGACACACAAACCTCTCCACCACGTTAAGGTGATGGTTCCCGGAGAGGAATAATGAATATATTTCAGAGTATTGCTCAGTGGAAGGCAGCATATTGCACAGCATTACAGTCCATTCAGTTCAGGTGAACTGTGTGTCAGTGATGGTAAGGAGGTGTGGGGGGGTTTTAGTGTTTCTCTTTAACGTCCTTTACCACCAGTCTGATTGTAGCTGGAAGAAGAAGGTGTTGTGAAACCAGATCTGCTCTGTGAGGGGAGATGCTCTCTGGACTGTGGAGCCTCAGGTTGAGTCCTGATTCCCTCCACCTGAACAGAGAGAGAGCTGGGTGGTGTTCCACCTGAACACAGAGAGAGAGCTGGGTGGTGTTCCACCTGAACACAGAGAGAGCTGGGTGGTGTTCCACCTGAACACAGAGAGAGAGCTGGGTGGTGTTCCACCTGAACACAGAGAGAGAGCTGGGTGGTGTTCCACCTGAACACAGAGAGAGAGCTGGGTGGTGTTCCACCTGAACACAGAGAGAGAGCTGGGTGGTGTTCCACCTGAACACAGAGAGAGCTGGGTGGTGTCTGTCCTTCAGGAGCAGCCTAGCATCAGGTCTAAAGGTGTTTCTGAGTCATGTTGTTCACTGCTGACTGAAGTCAGATCAGATTAACGAGACGATGTGTATTTCTCTCTCCAGGATAGGAAAAGTTGGCAATCAGAAGCGAGTGGTGGGAGTCCTTCTGGGATCATGGCAGAAAAAAGTTCTTGACGTCTCAAATAGTTTTGCAGGTGAGTGACATGGTGACATGGTGACATGGTGAGAGACATGGTGACATTGTGAGTGACTTGGTGAGAGACATGGTGACATGGTGAGTGACATGGTGACATGGTGAGTGACATGGTGTATTTGGAGGATTTAGGAGAAACAGGTTCACAATAATATAATAAAGGGAAATAGAACCATTAGAGTTTAGTCTCTAGTGTTAAAGGGGAATAGAACCATTAGAGTTTAGTCTCTAGTGTTAAAGGGGAATAGAACCATTAGAGTTTAGTCTCTAGTGTTAAAGGGGAATAGAACCATTAGAGTTTAGTCTCTAGTGTTAAAGGGGAATAGAACCATTAGAGTTTAGTCTCTAGTGTTAAAGGGGAATAGAACCATTAGAGTTTAGTCTCTAGTGTTAAAGGGGAATAGAACCATTAGAGTTTAGTCTCGAGTGTTAAAGGGGAATAGAACCATTAGAGTTTAGTCTCTAGTGTTAAAGGGGAATAGAACCATTAGAGTTTAGTCTCTAGTGATAAAGGGGAATAGAGCCATTAGAGTTTAGTCTCTAGTGTTAAAGGGGAATAGAGCCATTAGTTTAGTCTCTAGTGTTAAAGGGGAGTAGAACCATTAGAGTTTAGTCTCTAGTGTTAAAGGGGAATAGAACCATTAGAGTTTAGTCTCTAGTGATAAAGGAATAGAACCATTAGAGTTTAGTCTCTAGTGATAAAGGGGAATAGAACCATTAGAGTTTAGTCTCGAGTGTTAAAGGGGAATAGAACCATTAGAGTTTAGTCTCTAGTGTTAAAGGGAAATAGAACCATTAGAGTTTAGTCTCTAGTGTTAAAGGGGAATAGAGCCATTAGAGTTTAGTCTCTAGTGTTAAAGGGGAATAGAGCCATTAGTTTAGTCTCTAGTGTTAAAGGGGAATAGAGCCATTAGAGTTTAGTCTCTAGTGTTAAAGGGGAATAGAGCCATTAGAGTTTAGTCTCTAGTGATAAAGGGGAATAGAACCATTAGAGTTTAGTCTCGAGTGTTAAAGGGGAATAGAACCATTAGAGTTTAGTCTCTAGTGTTAAAGGGGAGTAGAACCATTAGAGTTTAGTCTCTAGTGATAAAGGAATAGAACCATTAGAGTTTAGTCTCTAGTGATAAAGGGGAATAGAACCATTAGAGTTTAGTCTCGAGTGTTAAAGGGGAATAGAACCATTAGAGTTTAGTCTCTAGTGTTAAAGGGGAGTAGAACCATTAGAGTTTAGTCTCGAGTGTTAAAGGGGAGTAGAACCATTAGAGTTTAGTCTCTAGTGATAAAGGAATAGAACCATTAGAGTTTAGTCTCTAGTATGTTACAAACTGTTAAAAGACTGGATCCTTCACTGCTGATGATGTCCCCAGTAGGATGTGTTATCTGACCCTCCCTGCACACTAAATACTCACATCTTTCAAACTTCATGCTCTCAGTTTGTAATGCAGGCCTTCTGTTATAAATGTGTGTTCTTAAATCCTAAACCAAGATCACCAACGGCATCATCAGAGTTTATAAGACCTCAGAGAGCTCCCTTCAGAGCCACAGAAAACATCACACAGTTGTTTTCTCAGGCAGATCAGGCGGGTAAAACCAGTGGAGGGCCCCGTTTATGATATTTTCATACATCACACAGCATCTTACTGTGGATTCATAACTGCTACAACACTTTATGGATTCATAACTGCTACAACACTTTATGGATTCATAACTGCTACAACACTTTATGGATTCATAACTGCTACAACACTTTATGGATTCATAACTGCTACAACACTTTATGGATTCATAACTGCTACAACACTTTATGGATTCATAACTGCTACAACACTTTATGAAGGGAAAATTCACACACACATTTATTTTAAATGTCAGGAAAGTCTGCCACAGACAATTTCTGTCAATTCATTGTCAGTGTTCCTTTACAGTGCCATTTGACGAGGATGACAGAGACGACTCCGTGTGGTTCCTGGATCATGACTACTTGGAGAACATGTATGGCATGTTCAAGAAAGTTAATGGTAAGGCACTGAACTACGTCTGCCTGATTCAGTTGTGTTCTATGTGATGGTGCTGCCCTGGTTTTCTACCTGTGAATAACTGTCTTCCCTGGTTTTCAGCCAGAGAAAGAATAGTGGGATGGTACCACACAGGACCCAAGTTACATAAAAATGACATTGCCATCAATGAGCTCATCAAGCAGTACTGTACCAACTCGGTATGTAACTGGTTTCCTCTGCTTTGTGGTCATGTGTTGTGACATCAGCTTGTTCTATAAGTCACTAATATGTCTGTCATCCTACCAGGTGTTAGTCATCATAGATGTGAAGCCCAAAGACCTCGGTCTACCTACAGAAGCATACATCTCTGTGGAGGAGATCCATGATGTAAGTGAATCGTAATAGAATAACCGTTGTTTCCAAAGTGTTTGTGCTGAGCATTGATTTATTGAATCATAAATGACATAATAACCCAGTCTGGGTTTCCTGGACACAAGTCTGGTGATTCTCAATGAAATAGGTTTAGTGATTACTCTTCATATGTAATCTGTCCACAAGGTCAACTGGACGACCTTTGAAGAGCTAAAGGTTGTTAGAAAGTATTCCCAGTGGAAGGTGACAGTCTGTACTGCAGTGTTCTCATCCTGTTCCATCTGTTGCTTTCAAACACCTCACTGAGGCTTTTCTTTTTAGGGGTTTTTGTATGTTGGTTGAAAACAGGCATTATCTTCATTAGTTTCATTGTTGTCATTTCCTCTTTACAGGATGGAACTCCAACATCCAAGACATTTGAACACGTCACCAGTGAGATTGGAGCTGAGGAAGCGGAGGAAGTGGGTGTGGAGCATCTGCTCAGGTACCAAACAGACCTTTGATTCACACACTTTGCTACGCTGGTAAACATGGAATAACCCTTTTAGTCACAACAGTAAATACTTGTGGTTTCACTACTGAGTAGAAATGATGCTTCAACTTTACTCTAATCACCAAATGTCCTAAGACATACTGATGAAATGATCAACACTGTAAACTCTTCACATCTCATTCACACTCATTCACTTGTCATCCGCTACATCCCATAATACAGAGACATCAAGGATACCACCGTGGGCACTCTGTCGCAACAGATCACAAACCAGGTTCACGGCCTGAAGGGACTCAACTCCAAGCTGTTGGACATCCGCTCTTACCTGGAGAGAGTGACGGCAGGGAAACTCCCCATCAACCACCAGATCATCTACCAGCTGCAGGACGTCTTCAACCTGCTGCCAGACGTCAACCTACTGGTACGGTCTTTCTGTTGATTTACAGGAGTCACTGGAGGGAAATCAGTGTCTTTTGAATTACAGTTATTGAAATATAGTTTATTTTGCTTATGGTATGTGACTTTGAGAGCTATATATATGTATATTTATGAATATATTGAAACATTAGTACACTTGTTATGTTATTAATTCTGTACAATTACAACTACAGCACAATTTACAATGAGTTCAGTGAACCAAACGGAGGAGAGGAAAACAAAGATCTGAACAGAAAACATGAAATCCTCTCTGACTGAGCAGCTTCTCAGTTTGTCCTCTGGAGGGCAAAGTGAGTCTGACTGAGCAGCTTCTCAGTTTGTCCTCTGGAGGGCAAAGTGAGTCAGATTGAGTGACAGGCAGCCCTCCAGCACCTCAGATGTTTACCAGCATCAACTGTAGCTCCGAACAAAGACATCTGTCCACCGGGGTCCTATTTAGAGTATATTCTTCCATTCCATCGTTTTTTAAAAATGTAATTCAGTTATCTAGTTTTATTAATTCTTGGACGCCGTCCTGTGATTAACCAGCATAACTGCATCTAGTCTAGTTTATTATTATTATTATTATTATTATTTTTCCTTTATCCTTGTTCATTTCACATCATATGAACATGATGTGTGTTGTGTTGCTGAATATGATCATATCATATGAACATGATGCGTGTTGTGTTGCTGAATATGATCATATCATATGAACATGATGCGTGTTGTTGTGTTGCTGAATATGATCATATCATATGAACATGATGCGTGTTGTGTTGCTGAATATGATCATATCATATGAACATGATGTGTGTTGTTGTGTTGCTGAATATGATCATATCATATGAACATGATGCGTGTTGTTGTGTTGCTGAATATGATCATATCATATGAACATGATGTGTGTTGTGTTGCTGAATATGATCATATCATATGAACATGATGCGTGTTGTGTTGCTGAATATGATCATATCATATGAACATGATGTGTGTTGTTGTGTTGCTGAATATGATCATATCATATGAACATGATGCGTGTTGTTGTGTTGCTGAATATGATCATATCATATGAACATGATGCGTGTTGTTGTGTTGCTGAATCTTCTGCTTGTGTCTCTGCAGGAGTTCACCAAAGCCTTCTACCTGAAGACCAACGACCAGATGCTGGTGGTGTACCTGGCCTCGCTCATCCGCTCCGTGGTGGCTCTTCACAACTTGATCAACAACAAGATTTCCAACCGAGACGCAGAGAAGAAGGAAGGACAGGAGAAGGAGGAAGGCAAGAAAGAGAAGAAAGACGACAAAGAGAAAAAAGATGATAAGGACAAAGACAAGGAGAAGGAGAAAGCTGATGGTGCCAAGAAAGACGAGAAGAAGAAGAAATGAGTGTTGTCTCTCTTTCAGGTCTTCTCTCACATCATGCCGTCTTCCTCCGAGTGGTGCTCTACTTTCTGCCCACAGTCACAGCTCTGCATGTGGGTCTCCGGCTAAAAGTAGGACTCTATATGGGGAACGGTGTCATATGAGACCTGGCCTCAGGGTCACAAGTGTCCCTCATAAAGACTGTTATTATCGTACAGAGATCTTCGGTGTTCTGAACTATGACAACATGTTTATTCTGTTTTCATAGTTGCCATGCTCCTGATGTTGTACAACAGCTGGAGTTTCTTTTTTCTAAGATGGAAAAAAACTGTTTTGTTTCTGTATCACTCATTAAATATGGATCAGATTAAAAATGGGCTGTTTTTTTGCAGTTTTCTGTTTTTATTTGATCTGTCTAAATTTAGAAACGGTTGGTAAGTTGTTGTATAATAGAAACGCCTGAAGACAGATGAACTGATTCTATTGATACTGTCAAAAACTAAACAGTGAACAGGCGGTGTGTGTGAGTGTGTGTGGGGGGGGATATTCCCCACGGCAGTATGAACTCAGTGATGCTCAGATCTCCAAATTCTAGACTGAATGAGGATGAGTTCTGTTACTGAGAACAGAAGCTGCTCCAACACTAACAAAGTTACACGTTTTAAATAGATCTGGTACAAACAACACGGCAGAACTAAGTAACAATACTATACAATATGGTGTATATGTATGGTGCAGCAACACACCAGACAGGCCTTTAGAATATGCTATTCTATTCTTTCTCACAGCAGACATTTTGACTTGTTATAGTAGCAAAGGAACAGGTGTTACTAATAATACTAATAACACTTAGAGATGGCTCCGTTCTGTTGAAGAGTGACGGTGAGTCAGCATGCACCAGAAACAAGTAGACTAATCGAAGCAGCTCAAAGGAATTCAGCCGTCATTAAGTTACATTATTTACATCTGTGCTTTTCCTACTGTGACGAGTCAAAATGTGTTTCATGGAAAAGCAAAATGGGTCTCAAGGAGCTCCACGACGGGTTTTAAAAGAGCTCTGTCACCCAGGACTCAGGTCACAGGACTCAGGTCACAGGTGTAGCCAGTGTTGCTGATGAGCTCAGGTGTTGCTGTTTCACTGAGGAGCCACGGCCACGCCCGTCTCCAGTACCTGCCCACACAAACCAAGTAGCAGGCAGACAGAGTCGTGGAACAGAACAATGAAAGATAATAAATGGCTCATAATACTACATACTGTAGGACACCATAATACAAGTAAATAAAAATAATAAATATATAAATAAATAGGCAAGATGAGATGTAGTTCAGTTACTGAGATATAATAGTGAGCAGGTTTCTGGTGGATTTGGGATACAAACGGCAATACAAATCTATAAAAGTCCTATATAGCTTAGATTAGATTCAACTTTATTTATCATTGCACAGAGTAGGCTATAAGTACCAGTACAAGTACCAGTACAAGTACAAGTAGAAGTAGAATTACAACGACATGCAGTTAACCAGAGTACAATCTAGTAAAGTGCAGATGAAGACAGTATATACAAATGAGGATATATGTGGCGTATATATAAATAGACATGCAGATTGCAGTTAAAGTGCAAAGGATACACATATGTTATATTCTAATGAATAAGAGTTAAGTATAAGTTGCATACTGATGAAATATTGTAAAATATAAATATACAAATGTATTATTTTTAAATGCAATATCATGTAAAGCATTATGGAGGACGGAACCTGGCAAAATAAATAAATGACTCGATAAATAAATATATATATACGTATATATATATATGTCAATAAATGTAGCAAAATTAATATTACAAATAAATGCAGCCATTAATTGATAGAATGTGACATACATTTATATTTCTGCTTCTTTATTTATTTATCTTGGTATTAATTCCCTTATTTATTTACTATTCTGTTTAATTTTCCCTTTCATTTATTAATGCATTTATTTTTATTATTTTACAAATATACTAATTTCTCTTTGCACTTATTTTTTTACTTATTTTATATTTATTTTTTAAATGTATGTATTAATTCATTTATTTATTTCTGCTTGATTTTTCCCTTTGCATTTCACACCTTATTTATTTCCCCAAAACTTCATTTCTTTATGCATTTCTTTATGCATGTCTTTATGCATGTCTTTATGCATGTCTTTATGCATGTCTTTATGCATTTCTGCTCCATTATGCAAATGAGGGGCTGATTCAACTTTATTGTCATCGCACACAGTAGAAGTACAACGACGTGCAGTTTTGCATCCAACCAGAGTGCAAACCAGGATAACTGATATACAGTGTGTGGCGTATATAAATAGACATACAGATTGCAGTTAAGGTGCAAAGGATAGACATATGTTATATTCTATTATGAATAAGAGTTAAGTATAAGTTGCATACTGATGAAATAAATCAATAAAACTATGAGTATTATAAAGAATATATATAGAGGTGGAGTTATATTTATATCTACACAGAGAGGTTATGTACAGAGAGCTATGGGACTGAGTGAAGATATATTACATGAATATTAGAAATAGCTTGTATATATATTTAATATATACTGTATATATATATACTGTATATTGTATATATTATATACTGTATATATATATACAATATATATACAGTATATTATATATATACTGTATATATATATACAGTATATAAAGTAGAGTTATTATGAGGACACAGGGTGCAGCGCTGTGCCTTTTAGTGAGGAGGAGGAGGAGGAGGAGGAGGAAGAGCAAGAGGAGGAGGAGAAGGAGAAGGAGGAGGAAGAGGAGGAGGAGGAAGAGCAAGAGGAGGAGGAGAAGGAGGAGGAGGAGAAGGAGGAGGAGGAGGAAGAGGAGGAGGAAGAGGAGGAGGAGAAGGAAGAGGAGGAGGAGGAGGAGGAGGAAGAGCAAGAGGAGGAGGAGAAGGAGAAGGAGGAGGAGGAGGAAGAGGAGGAGGAGGAAGAGCAAGAGGAGGAGGAGAAGGAGGAGGAGGAGAAGGAGGAGGAGGAAGAGGAAGAGGAGGAGAAGGAGGAGGAGGAAGAGGAGGAGGAGGAGGAGGAGGAGGAGGAGGAGGAGGAGGAGGAGGAGGAGGAAGAGGAGGAGGAGGAAGAGCAAGAGGAGGAGGAGAAGGAGGAGGAGGAGAAGGAGGAGGAGGAGGAAGAGGAGGAGGAAGAGGAGGAGGAGGAGGAGAAGGAAGAGCAAGAGGAGGAGGAGAAGGAGAAGGAGGAGGAGGAGGAAGAGGAGGAGGAGGAGGAGGAAGAGCAAGAGGAGGAGGAGAAGGAGGAGGAGGAGAAGGAGGAGGAGGAGGAAGAGGAAGAGGAGGAGAAGGAGGAGGAGGAAGAGGAGGAGGAGGAGGAGGAGGAAGAGGAGGAGGAGGAGGAGGAGGAAGAGGAGGAGGAGGAGGAGGAGTATTACTAGTAATACTAGATAGCTATACTACTAGTACTACATCTATCTAGTACTACTAGTACTAGATGTAGTACTAGTGGTGATCAGTAGAGGTGGATAGATGTAGTACTATATAGATGTAGTACTAGATAGATGTAGTACTAGATAGATGTAGTCAATGGTGTGATCAGTAGAGGTGGTACTAGTAGTACTAGTAGTATATAGGTGTAGTACTAGGTGTGATCAGTAGGGGTGGTACTAGTAGTACTAGTAGTATATAGGTGTAGTACTAGGTGTGATCAGTAGAGGTGGTACTAGTAGTACTAGTAGTATATAGGTGTAGTACTAGGTGTGATCAGTAGAGGTGGTACTAGTAGTACTAGTAGTATATAGGTGTAGTACTAGGTGTGATCAGTAGAGGTGGTACTAGTAGTACTAGTAGTATATAGGTGTAGTACTAGGTGTGATCAGTAGGGGTGGTACTAGTAGTACTAGTAGTATATAGGTGTAGTACTAGGTGTGATCAGTAGGGGTGGTACTAGTAGTACTAGTAGTATATAGGTGTAGTACTAGGTGTGATCAGTAGAGGTGGTACTAGTAGTACTAGTAGTATATAGGTGTAGTACTAGGTGTGATCAGTAGGGGTGGTACTAGTAGATACTAGTAGTATATAGGTGTAGTACTAGGTGTGATCAGTAGGGGTGGTACTAGTAGTACTAGTAGTATATAGGTGTAGTACTAGGTGTGATCAGTAGAGGTGGTACTAGTAGTACTAGTAGTATATAGGTGTAGTACTAGGTGTGATCAGTAGAGGTGGTACTAGTAGTACTAGTAGTATATAGGTGTAGTACTAGGTGTGATCAGTAGAGGTGGTACTATAGTACGTACTAGGTGTGATCAGTAGGGGTGGTACTAGTAGTACTAGTAGTATATAGGTGTAGTACTAGGTGTGATCAGGTAGAGGTGGTACTAGTAGTACTAGTAGTATATAGGTGTAGTACTAGGTGTGATCAGTAGAGGTGGTACTAGTAGTACTAGTAGTATATAGGTGTAGTACTAGGTAGGATCAGTAGAGGTGGTACTAGTGTGTTGATCAGTAGGGGTGGTACTAGTAGTACTAGTAGTATATAGGTGTAGTACTAGGTGTGATCAGTAGAGGGTGGTACTAGTAGTACTAGTAGTATATAGGTGTAGTACTAGGTGTGATCAGTAGGGGTGGTACTAGTAGTACTATTGTATATAGTGTAGTACTAGGTGTGATCAGTAGGGGTGGTACTAGTAGTACTAGTAGTATATAGGTGTAGTACTAGGTGTGATCAGTAGAGGTGGTACTAGGTAGTATCTAGTAGTATATAGGTGTAGTACTAGGTGTGATCAGTAG